>NW_027597296.1:0-88651 GCF_964194155.1 Cetorhinus maximus
TTCTTGTATGACTTCGCACATATTACAGGACACGTCTTCCACTCAACTGAACTGCCCTGCCATGTCTTAATTCTACTTCCCTTACGTTAACTTTATTCCATTTTGGATTATTTATATTACTTTATTATATTGGCCCTAAATTTCCCTTATGCCTGGCACTTCTCAGTAAAATCCAAGTATAGTTACTTGTTTAAAAATATTACACTTTTCTAATTTATTCACCATGTCCTACTTACCAAGGCCACCGCTCTTCTTTCTGATGAGAGGTGGTAAAGGAAAGAAGCACGTCCTCCCCAAACTCCCTCAGTCACCAAACTCCAACTGAAACACTCTACTGCAGCCAAAACAGCACTCCAGTGCAAACAAAGTCAGCACTATAAGATAGCCTACTTTTATACTCTCTGAGCCTAGCATCTGAAAACCTGGTTAAGCCAGTTAGAGTCATAGAGGTCTACAGCACAGAAAAAGGCCCTTCCGCCCATCGAGTCTGCGTCGGTCAAACAAGTACCTAACTATTCTAATCCCAAATTCCAGCACTAGGCCCATAGCCTTATATGCCATGGCATCGCAGGTGCACATCCAAATACTTCTTAAATGTTATGAGGGCTTCTGCCTCTACCACCCTTTCTGGCAGTGAGTTCCAGATTCCCAACACCCTCTGGGTAAAAGAATTCTTTATCACATCCTCTCTAAATCTCCTGCCCCTAACCTTAAATCTATGCCCCCTGGTTATTGATCCCTCCACCAAAGGGAGAAGTTCCTTCCTATCTACCCTATCTGTGCCCCTCATAATTTTATACACCTCAATCATGTCCCCCCTCAATCTCCTCTGCTCCAGGGAAAAAACACCAGTCTATCCAATCTCTCCTCATAACTAAAACTCTCCAGCCCATGCAACATCCTGGTAAATCTCCTCTGCACTCTCTCTAGTGCAATCACATCCTTCCTGTAATGCGGATTCCAGAAATGTACGCAATACTCTAGCTGTGGCCTAACCAGCGTTTTATACAGTTCTAGCATAACTTCCCTGCTCTTATATTCTATGCCTCGGCTAATAAAGGCAAGTATCCCATATGCTTTCTTAACCACCTTATCTACCTGTCCCGCTACCTTAAGGAACCGGTGGACATGCGCACCAAGGCCCCTCTGATCCTCGGTACTTCCCAGGGTCCTGCCATTCATCGTGTATTCCCGTGCCTTGTTTGTCCTGCCCAAGTGCATCACCTCACACTTATCCGAATTAAATTCCATTTGCCACTGATCAGCCCATCTGACCAGCCCGTCTATATCCTCCTGTAATCTAAGGTTATCCTCCTCACTATTTACCACCCCACCAATTTTCGTGTCATCCACGAACTTACTGATCAACCCTCCTACATTCAAGTCTAAATCGTTTGTATATACCACAAACAGCAAGGGACCCAACACCGATCCCTGTGGAACCCCACTGGACACAAGCATCCAGTCACAAAAACACCCCTTGACCATCACCCTCTACTTCCTGCCACTCAGCCAATTCTGGATCCAATTTGCCAAATTGCTTTGGATCCCATGGGCTCTTACCTTCGTTATCAGTCTCCCATGCCCAAGTGCATTATCTCCCATTATCCAATTAACTAGCTGCAGCTGCAAGCAGAGCCTGTATGAGCCCTGTTCTAAGGCTGGACTAAAACTCACCTTCTTCCAACCCTAACAGCAACTTTTTATTTGCTAAATTAAAGAAAGACTAGAGTTTAGATAGAATTTAACCGTTAATTAAACCCTTAAACCCCCTCAGTCATCAAACTCCAATATCTAAGACTAGCATGATATTGTGTTGCCGATATAATGTCATCACGCCATATTTTATGTTCATGTGGCCCCCCCAATTTGCGGACACTAAATCCAGCCTTCTTGCTCTAAGTGCACCTGTTAGTTTTCTAACTTTTAAAATTTCCTATTGGCAATTTAAGCAAAAAATACAGCTCTGCTTTAGCCGGCGGCATGATCTGGGGAGTCATATTGAAGGTGGCAGCCAAATAAGGACAGGGCCTACCCCCAATAGCTGCTGGCCTAATCAGCCTTTGCAGCACCATTGTTAGCAGAGGACATTAGTGAGACTGCAACTCAATGGCCCTTGAAAAGGGGTAAGTGGAGTTGGGAAATATCACAAATAGACCGGTAGGCCCTGGTGATCAGCGCTGGGGTCATTAAGTACTGGTGGCGTCATTGTCAAGGGGTAGCTATTACATGGACCACAGTGTGCCCAGAAAGGAGGGTCCCCCACTTAGTACCTATTGGGAGGCCACCATGTTTCATCCGGGTGGTCTCCACACATGTTGGTGGGCCCTCCTGAGATGAGAAGTAGCCCTTAATTGGCCACTTCAGTGGCTCAATTGGCCTCCCAGTGGGTGCCCAATCTGCCAACTTTACTGCTGCTGGTAAGATAACATGCAACAGGAAGATGTCAACATTCCACTGCCGCTGCCCCCAATTCCTACCTGCCAGCCTTCCCATCTCATAGTCTGTCCACAAAGGACCTGGAAAATTCCAGCCTATTAGTCACAAATTTTGCTGTTGCTCAATTCAAGGGCAATTAGGGATGGCTAGCAAATGTTGGCCATGCCAGTGACAGTCACATCCCATGAAAAGGAAAAAAAAACTCCAATGCTGTCTGTCTTATGGCCCCACGATGCCTGGATGCTCGCTGACCTCTTCGACCACACACAGATTGCTTGCTTCGCTTACTTTGCTTCTAATAGCAACTGTGTACCAATGGATGATCAATGCTCTAGCTGTGCTCCTTTTTATGGGCCCATCTAATTGAATTGGGCAGTCATGACTGGCTCTCTGTTATGTTGCCACTTCCTCCTCCTTGATCATTCCAGATCCATTGTGTAATCTGTGCCTCTGTCCAAAAAGTAGCAAACTGGAAAGCTGACAACAAACTTATTAACTACCTTAACAAAAACAGAATTACCTGGAAAAACTCAGCAGGTCTGGCAGCATCGGCGGAGAAGAAAAGAGTTGACGTTTCGAGTCCTCATGACCCCTCGGTCATGAGGACTCGAAACGTCAACTCTTTTCTTCTCCGCCGATGCTGCCAGACCTGCTGAGTTTTTCCAGGTAATTCTGTTTTTGTTTTGGATTTCCAGCATCCGCAGTAGTTTTTTGTTTTTATTAACTACCTTAATTGGCCACTGATCCAAATCCGGCGAGTTGCCATGTCCCGTCTTCCTCTCCTTGAACAAAATTACTAAGTCAGAACAGCGACAGCAAACTGGCATAGGCCTGATAATAAAAGATGGATAAAGGAAGTGGAGAGAAAGAATGGGCTGAACTTCTTCGGAGTGGCAATCAGCATCAGATTGTCACTCTGATTCCAGTTTCTTACCTGAAACCCTGTCTTGCCCGACCTTCTGACTCAGGCCAGGTGAGATTGGAGTTGTGCAGCGTGCTCCTGAGGCCTAGCATTGAAGGGTAGCTATGTCGAAAAGAAGGAAACCACGCCCCTTTTTTATTGGTGACAATGTGGTTCAGGCCTCAGGGAGGATGGTTGGGCCTCGGTGGAGGGGGGTTTGGGCCTGGGGGGAGGAGTCGAGTCAGACCTCAGGGTGATGGTGGGCGCGAGAGTCAGGCATAGCGGAGGCGTGGTTAACAGTCCCTGCAGTGGTGAGGGTGTCCCGTGGGTTGGGGTAGTCAGCAGTAGAGGGGGGGCATTGGAGGGAGACCCCTGGGGTATCGGGGATGCTGGGGGAGTCCCGTGGTGGGGGGTTTGGGGTGAGATCCCTGGGGGAGGGTGGTCGGGGCTGGAGGAGTCCTGTGGAGGGGGCCTGGGTGGGGTGGGGGGGTCCCCTGGGGGTTTGTGGGTGTGTGAGGACCCCTATGGGTGTTGGTGTGGGTCTGTGCAATAGTTACCCAGAAGTCAGAAGCGATTTTAATTCTTCTAATTTCATGTGTGTAACTATTCGTATAAGTCAGAACCATTCAAGGTTTGTGATTTAAATCGCATTTTTCGAGTGATTCCCAGTGCAGGGTAATTGTCCAGGGGAAGATTGCACTTTCAGACAATTGCCATGCCAACCTTACCTGGGAACCTTGGAAGGTCATTCCCCAGCACATCTTTGGGATGTCCCCTAATACGACTCTGGGGAGCTTGGAAGTTACGGCCCAATGTTGAAAAATCAAGGTATAGAAATTGATGAGCTAAGCAAAAACAAGGGCGAGGAAACATTGGTGGGAATAGATTTTAGGTCGCCTAAAATAGTTGCAGTGTCAGGCAAAATATAAACAATGAGGTGTATTGGCAGTGCATGTAACAAGGGTCGTAAAGTGATCATGGGAAATTCAAACTTCAGAGAGACTGGACAAAACAAATTTGCAGTAACAGAGGAGGATGAGGTTACAGAATGCATTCATGACAGTTTTCACGATCAATATGTCCAGAAGCTAACAAGGGAAAATTGGCTAACTTAAGACTAATATTGTGCAATGAGAAAAGGATTAATTAATAAACTTGGACTAAAGTAACCTCTAGGGATAAGTGAGCATGGCATTATTATGACACAGCTGATGGTAAAGGCTGAGTTGCTCAAATCCCAGAGGGAAACTTGAAACAACAGTCATAACCCAGTTTTGCAATTTGTATGTTCCGAGATGCAGGCTTCGAATTCAGTAGCAATAAGACTACCGAGTCTCAAGAGGTTTTTTATAAAACTAAATTAAACATTTAATAATACAAGAAAAATTGTAAGCACATACATATGCCGACAAAATTACGACTTTAATAACTACAAAAATCCCTTAATTAATCTGACTCTCAGTGACACCCCTGTTAAAGCAACAGTAAAACTCATAAATATAAAGAGACACCTGGCAGAGCACACCCTGGACAGTCGCATTCAAAATGAGTTTTTATCAGCCCTGGGTTCTTGCAGATAGACTTTAGGTTTACAGGTTGGAGGCTTCTCAAACTTGATGGATCTTAAAATGCCTCTGCCTTACACACAAAAATTCCTTTCTGTTTATACCTAACTTTTCCTTTGAATGTAAATTTCCCATTATATTACTCGGTTTTTAATTTTACCTCTTCTAATAATAACATCCTTTGATTCCACCAATTTTATTAGTAAGCTGAAAAAATAAACACATTGCTTGGCACCTTCTAGCTAGGTGCAGGATTTCATAGAATCACAGATCACAGAATCACAGAATCACACAGTGCAAAAGAGACTCTTCGGCTCATCGAGTCTGCACCGACACGTGAGAAACACCTGACCTACCTACCTAATCCCATTTACCAGCACTTGGCCCATAGCCTTGAATGTTATGACATGCCAAGTGCTCATCCAGGTACTTTTTAGAGGATGTGAGGCAACCTGCCTCCACCACCCTCCCAGGCAGTGTATTCCAGGCTGTCACCACCCTCTGGGTAAAAAAGTTTTTCCTCACATCCCCCCTAAACCTCCTGCCCCACACCTTGAACTTGTGTCCCCTTGTGACTGACCCTTCAACTAAGGGGAATAGCTGCTCCCTATCCACCCTGTCCACGCCCCTCATAATCCTGTACACCTCAATCAGGTCGCCTCACAGTCTTCTCTGCTCCGATGAAAACAACCCAAGTCTATCCAACCTCTCTTCATAACTTAAATGTTTCATCCCAGGCAGAATCCTGGTGAATCTCCTCTGCACCCTCTCCAGTGCAATCACAGCCTTCCTATAACGTGGCGACCAGAACTACACACAGTACTCCAGCTGTGGCCTCACCGAGGCTCTATACAACTCCAACATGACCTCCCTACTTTTGTAATCTGTGCCTCGATTGATAATGGCAAGTGTCCCATATGCCTTTTTCACCACCCCACTAACATTCTCCTCTGCCTTCAGAGATCTATGCCAAGGTCCCTTTGTTCCTCAGAACTTCCTAGTGTCATGCTGTTCATTGAATACTTCCTTGTCAAAACACTCCTTCCAAAGTGTATCACCTCACACTTTTCAGAGTTTAATTCCATCTGCCACTTATCTGCCCATTTGACCATCCCGTCTATATCTTCCTGTAGCCCAAGACACTCAACCTCGCTGTTAATCACCCGGCCAATCTTTGTGTCATCCGCAAACTTACTAATCTTACCCCACACATAGTCATCTATGTCGTTTATATAAATGATGAATAATAGGGGACCCAGCATCAATCCCTGTGGTACGCCACTGGACACTGGCTTCCAGTCACTAAAGCAGTCACTAAAGCATCACCCTCTGTCTCCTACAACTAAGCCAATTTTGAATCTACCTTATCAAATTACCCTGTACCCCATGTGCATTTGCCTTCTTTATAAGTCTCCCATGTGAGACCTTGTCAAAGGCTTTGCTGAAATCCATATAAACTACATCAACTGCACTACCCTCATCTACACACCTAGTCACCTCCTCAAAACATTCAATCAAATTTGTTAAGCATGACCTCTGACAAAGCCATGCTGACAATCCCTGATCAAACCTTGCCTCTCCAAGTGGAGATAGATTCTCTCCTTCAGAACTTACTCCAATAGTTTCCCTGCCACTGATGTGAGACTCACTGGTCTGTAGTTCCCTGGCTTATCTCCACAACCCTTCTTAAATAGCAGAACCACATTAGCTGTTCTCCAGTCCTCTGGCACCTCCCCCGTGGCCAGAGAGGAATGAAAGATTTGGGTCAGAGCCGCTACGCTCTCCTCTCTTGCCTCCCTCAGCAGTCTGGGACGCAAATCATCTGGACCTGGAGATTTGTCCACTTTTAAGCCTGCCAACACCTCCAATACCTTGTCATTCCCTATATCAATTTGCTCAAGAACCTCGCAGTCTCTCTTCCCGAGTTCCATACCTTCATCCTGATTCTCTTGGGTGAAAGCGGATGTTAAGTATTCATTCAATACTCTACCGATGTCCTCTGGCTCCACCCATAGATTGCCCCCTTGGTCCCTTATGGGCCCTACTCTTTCCCTGGTTATCCTCTTCCCATTGATATACTTGTGGGGATTTCCCTACTTTTACCAGCCAGAGCTTTCTCATATCCCCTCTTTGCTCTCCTAATTGCTTTCTTAAGCTCCACCCTGCACTTTCTGTACTCCACTAATGCCTCCACTGATTTGCTCCACTCGTACCTGCTATAAGCCTCTCTTTTCCTTCTTATCGTATCCTGAATATCTCTGGTCATCCATGGTTCTCTGGGCTTGTTATTCCTTCCTATCACCCTAGAGGAACATGTTGAGCCTGTACCCTCCCCATTTCCTTTTTGAAGGCCCCCCCACTGCTCCTCTGCAGATTTCTCCACAAGTAGCTGTTCCCAGTCTACCTTGGCCACATCCTGCCTTATTTTACTAAAATTCGTTCTCCCCCAATCCAAAACATTTTTTTTGCAAATTGTCTATTTCTTTGTCCATAACAAGCTTAAATTGTACCATGTTGTGGTCGCTATCACTAAAATGGTCCCCCACCACCACCTCAGCCACCTGTCCGGTTTCATTCCCCAGAATTAGGTCCAGCATTGCGCCGTCCCTTGTTGGATCCTCTACATATTGACCTAAAAAGTTCTCCTGTACACATTTCAAGGCGTCCACTCCATCCAAGCCCTTAACACTATGTCTGTCCCAATTAATGTTGGGAAAGTTGAAATCAACTAATATAATTATCCTGTTGTTATTGTTTTTACACACCTCCGTAAATTGTGCACATATTTGCTCCTCAATTTCCCGCTGACTATATGGAGGTCTATAATAAACACCTAACAATGTGGCTGCCCCTTTTTTATTCCTAAACTCTATCCACAAAGCTTCATTCGATGCCCCCTCCAAGATATCATCTCTTCTTGCTGCAGTAACTGACTCGTTAACTAATAATGCAATGCCTCCCCCTCTTTTACCCCTTCCCAGTCTCGCCTGAAGATTCTATATCCCAGAATGTTGAGCTGCCAACCATGCCCCTCTCTCAACCACGTCTCTGAGATGGCTACTATATCACAATTCCACATGTTAATCCTCACCCTTAACTCATCTGTTTTACCTGTAATACTCCTGGCATTAAAATAGAGGCCATCCAGCCTTCCCTTACTCCCTTGAAACTTAATGCAGCTGTACTACCTCTGTCTTGATTGTTTTACTGTATTATGACATGTCCCTATTCTGCTTACATTCTGTGTCCCCTCCCCCTGCCGAATTAGTTTAAAGTCCTCCCAACAGCACTAGCAAACCCTAGCAAGGATGTTAGTCCCGCTCTGGTTCAGATGTAGACTGTCCCGCTTGTACAGGTCCCACCTTCCCCAGAAACAGTCCCAGTGATCCAGAATCTAAAACCCTCCCTCCTGCACCAACTCTTTAGCCATGTATTCATCGGCACTATTCTCCTATTCCCGTGCTGATTAGCACGTGGCACTGGGAATAATCCAGAGATTACAGCCCGAGAGGTCCTGCTTTTTAGTCTATCGCCTAACTCCCTGAATTCTTGATACAAGACCGCATCCCTTATTCTATGTCATTGGTACCAACATGTTCCATGACCTCTGCCTTATCGCTCTCCTCCTTCAGGATGCCCTGCAGCTGTTCAGTGACATCCCGGACCCTGGTACTAGGGAGGCAACACCATCCTGGAGTCATGTTGACGGCCACAATAGCGCCTGTCTGTTCCCCCGACTGTAGAATCCCCTATTACTATTGCTCTTCCTCTCTTCCTCCCCTCCTGTACAGACAGGCTGCTTATGGTGCCAGAATCTTGGCTCTGTCTGCACTCCCTGGAGGAACCAGCGCCCTCAGCCTCCAAAATGGAATACTGATTTGCGAGTGGGACCCCAGGGGACTCCTGAATTACCTGCCTGTTTCTCTTGGACTGCCTGGTGGTCACCCATTCCCTTCCTTCCTCAAGTCCCTTCATCTGCAGTGTGACCACCTCTCTAAATATGCTATCCACAATGCTCTCAGAGTCGCAGATGCTCCTGATGGGCGGCGAATGAGTAGGCGGGGGGAATGTCCAGGTCTGAAGAGGGGGAATGTTCAGGTAAATGTGCTCACGGGAGACGTCAGTGTAGACAATATCTGACTCCTGGGGAGCAAACACAGGTTGGGTGTGGTAGGATGGGATCGTTCAGGTAACAGGGGGCAGAGGAAGCTGATAGGGTGGGGTGTGCAGGTTCAACGGTAGCAGTAGATGGTTGTTGGTGGGGACACGGAGGATCACATGAATGCGGGGGGTGCGAAAGAGGAGGTCAGGGAGGGCAATGTGGACAGCCGTGTGATTCTCCAGGAGGAAGGGAACATGCATATTCGCCTGGACATTCCGGAATGCGAAGGGTTCAGGCTGGAAGTGACGGTGGAGAGGTTGAAGTTTATGCCAGGGTTGGTTATGGGGCAAAACACATAGGTGACTGGGGGAGGGGAAATGGTGGGGGACCTCATAAAAAATGTCACGACTACCATGTTGGCCAAATCGAAATTGAGAGGAGCCTCGTGTTGGACGGGCACAGGTGCCGCATGGAAGTGCAATCTGTGTGGGCTGAAATGCAGGTCAGCTCAGCTGGACAACTGAAAGGGAACCTCAGCAGGCAGGATTGAAAGTACTCGGGACCAGTGAGATGAGTCAGATGGATGAAGGCGCCATGTGCACGGGAGAGTGCTTGCATGAGGTTTTGAAAGGCCTTCTTCTTCAAAGACCACTCATGGTCTGGCTGCATGTAACTGAACTCTTAGTGGGGTTTTGTGGGTGGGGTGGGGAGGCCTCATGAAGCCTATATAATAACGCTGAAAGAAAAGAAAACGGTAGACATTATGCAGTGAAAGTGAATATATTTGCAGAATAATCGGTGAAAATATGGTGTTCACCTGTGCAACCACTTGTGATCAAAATTTGTGATTTTTCACGGCCTACCACTTCTTCTAGATGCTGCCCTGACATCCGCAGCAGGGGTGATGATAGCCTGTGGAGTTGTTTGCCCTTTTGCCTTCCTTTGGCTGTCCTGTGAGCCAGCTGCGCCCTCTGTGGCTGCGCCCTCTGCGGTGACAGAGGATGAGGTTGAAGAGGTCACAGGCAAAGGGGAATCGGAGGGAGCAGACGACCTCTGAGATTTCTGAATGGATGGCCCAGGGGTGTCCTGCTGCTGCTGCTTCCTGTGGGTGCCCGAGAGCCCCGGCCTGATTCCTTGTGGGGAAGGAACACCTGGAGGCAGATTGAGGTGCCCCATTCTCCTCTTGCGTTGCCACTGCAGGAACTGACCCATGGCTACTGTGATGGAGTGCAGATCTGCGTGCATCTCTGGCAGAAACCGGGCGTTCTGCTGGACCTGGGTCTCCATGGTGTCCATCATCATCCCCATGGAGACCTCCATGCATGCACATGTAGGCACCACCTGATCAGACAGCAGTCGGCCGGACTCCTCTGTTGCTTGCCACTCTGTTGAAGGTTTCCAACAGCTCTGCATGATGTTCCCCCACTTCTTACTGACTCTCCACCATGAGTTGAAAAGCCGATTCCAGAGGCTCGTCATCTGACTCGGACCTCAGAGATGCCTCTTCCACAGCAGTCCTCCAAGAGCCAGGGAGCTCGGCTGAAGCTGCCTCCTCCTGCTGTGGACACGTGTCCGTGCGGTGACCACCAAATTGTGAGACCCTTCCTAAACTAGCACTAATACCCACTGAGGTGTGTGTTCCTGAGCTGATGCAGAGTGCAAGTGACCGCTATGACGCCACTACAGATGCGGAACTCTCCTCTCCTGCTTCCTCCTGGCTCATTTCTCGGCTGGGGCTGGGGCTGGGGCTGAGGTCTGATAGGGAGTCCTCCTCCTCCTCCTCCTCCTCCTCCTCGGGCCTTGGCCTCTTCCAGGAGGTACCTGTAAGTGAGAGAGGAGAGTGCAAGTGACAGTATTAGCTGCCTCCAACATGGAGGCACAGTCGACACTCAGGTTTGCATTGAATGGATGAATCCTTACTAGGTGGAAGGCCAAGTTCAAGCTCCCCATAGCCAATGACTCAGTCTCGCTCCACTCCTGCAAGCTCAAATGCCCTCTCCTCAAACTCTCTGAGAAACCTGAGCAATGGGTGCCCCCCACTCCCATTTCTCACCCTCTCCTCAGTTGTGTCAGATCTTTTCCTGCTCAAAGAGAGCGGCATGTTTGAGAGGATCGGCATGTTGCATGGATTGGAGCAGTGAAATTGGATCATTTATCATACCTCCCCTCGTATGATAGCCCACTTTTGTGGCAGGTGCGAGTTGGGCAGAAAGGTTGTGGATCAGCTTCCTCCAGAGTGCTGAGCACATCCACATGCAAGGGGAAGGTTCAGACAGGCATGTGATTTGTGGATGTTGCTGGTTTCTTCTACGCCCCAAGGCGGTACCCCCTTCCCCTTCACCCCCACGCAACCCCCCTTCCATGCAGTGTTCCATGTCTGCTGAAGGGTGAAGGAGACACAGTAGTGACTCCACCGCAGCATGAATGCACTGAAGTGGGGCAATGAGGCAGGACCAGCCATTGCCACTGGGCCTTGGACCTTGACATATTGGAGTCTTTGGGTGTATGCGACCATCTGATGAGACCCTGGCGGTGCGAATAAGGTCATTCATCCTCTTCTGGCACTGTGTTGCTGACCTCCTGTGTACCCCCTGGGCACTGACAGCATCGGCCATCTGCGCCCATGCCATATACCATCAGTGGGTAGAGTACATTCCTACGCACCTCTACATGGTCCAGGAGGACATGCAGGGAGGCATCACTAAATTTCGGAGCAGGACAGGCGGATGACCTTGCAGACATCTCTGCTTTTGATTTGACATTGTGGATGTCCAGGTATCTTTTAAATAAGGCACTCCGATATGATGGTGGGCCACGAGCCATCAAGCCCGTCCTGGCACGGAAGGTGGCCTGAAACCCCCAATGCATGATTAATGACGTCGGGGCAGGAAGATACCGTGGGATTTCCTGTCAGTTTCTGCAGCAGGAAACACTCCCCGCCCCCACCCCCGCCACGGGATTTAATCCTGAATGGGAGAATTCCGCCCCATATGTCTGATGGCCCTAAGACTTCTGTCACCTGGCAGAACTCGGTCAGATCCAAGCCCTTGTGCTGTGTGTGTGTGTGAATGACTGAAAACAAATGAACTGATAGTGCACATAGAAATAAATAAGTACGATTTGATAGCCACTACAGAGACATGGTTGCAGGAAGACATAGATTGGGACCTGAATATTAAAGAATATAGGACATTTAAGAAGGACAGGAAGCGAGGAAAAGGTGGAGGGGTGGCTCTGTTAGTTAATGATGGTATTATAGATGACCTAAGTTCAGGAAGCCAGGATATGGAAACGGTTTGGGAGATGATAAATGGTAAAGGCAAGAAGTCACTTGTAGGAGTCATGTACAGGCCCCCTTATAATAACTACATGGTAGAATGGAGCATAAAGGAAGAAATAATGGGAGCTTGTCGGAAAGGCATGGCGATAATCATGGGAGAATTTAATCTACATATAGACTGGAAAAGTCAGGTGGGCAAAGGTAGCATGGATGAAGAGTTCATAGAATGTTTCCGGGATAATTTCCTAGAATAACATGTTCTGGAGTCAACCAGAGGGCAGGCTATACTAGACCTGATAATATGCAATGAGATGGGATTAATTAATGACCACATAGTGAAGGCGCCCCTAGGTAGCAGTGACCATAATATGATTGAATTTTACATTCAGTTTGAGGGGGAGAGGAGTGGGTCCGAAACTATGGGTGGAATTTTCCATGCCTGCTGGCAGCAGGCGTGATAGCCAGTGGGTGTGGACAAGATGGCACGATTTGGTTCACGATGGCGGGAAGGCAGGCCGCGATTTTCCGCTAAGCCCGCCGACAGCAGGCTGCATTTCCCACCAATGGTCGGCAGGGAGCTCATTGTGATACATCAACATCTCATTAAAAGACCATCCCGCCAGGCTGTGGACAGCCACCAGATCGTCCGTCCATGTCAGCAGGAAAGCACGTTGACGTGCTTCACAATGGCACTTGGCAGCCTTCACTTTGGGGGAACTGAGGTGAGTGAACAGCATCGTTTTCCACAGCTCGCCAGGGTCACCTGTTGCTCTGCAGGCTTCAGGAGCGCCGGGGAGTCAGGATGAAGTGCCGCCTGGGCCAGGAGGTGACTGTAGTCATGGTGGGGGGTTGGGGGCGTCCGGGGGCAACTGCTGCCTGGCCCCAGAAGCGACTGTACTTGGGTTGGGGGGTGGGGCGGTGTCTGGGGACAACTGCTGCCTGGCCCTGGAGGCAACTGTACTTGTGGTAGGAGGCGAGTTGGTGTCTGGGGCAACTGCTGCCTGGCCCTGGAGGCGACTGTACTCGGGGTGGGGGGGTAGGGTGGTGTCCGGGGCAGCTGTTGCCTGGCCCCGGAGGCAACTGTACTCAGTGTGGGGATGTCTGTGGGGCAACTGCTGTGCTGGTGTTGTATCCCGCGCACAAGCAATCGAGATGGGAGGCAGGGTAGATGAGGGAAGTGGCCACGCAGTAGGGACACCTATATAAATCGACCATCCCTCTGCTAAGACAGTACAGGCACAGCCACAGTGATATGATTGGGGTCGGGCAGCTAGCCTGCCCGCCCACACAAACAATGCGGAGGCACCAATGTGCCACCAAGCCCTCCAGACCTTACCCCCCACCACCCTGGTACAGACTGCAAGTCTGTGACTACTTTACTGGACTGCGCAGCAGATGGACTGCACAAGTTGTACAATCTCCTCGCCAACACTGGCCATATGGCAGTCACTGCTGGAGGCGCTCACAACCCCTTGCAATCTCAGCATCCCAGTTTGGACCAGTGCCCCCATGTCGTATGTTGACAAGGTAGCCATGCAGCACATTCATCTGCGGCCATCCGAGGGTTGGCCAGCATTTCCCGGGAAGTGCTAAGGGGCGGTCACAAAGGACCAGGAAAGGATGCTAAGTATACCCATGCTAACCACATCTCTCTCTCTCTTTCATGCTGCAGGAGGACCACATCAGGATCATGGATTCTAGTGATCTAGCTATGCGCCTGATGGCCTACTCTCTGTAGGAGACGGAGGAGAGAGTGACTGAGGGTCCTGGCAGCGCAAGGACAGAAGCAGCAATCTCAGGATGAAGTGGGTGCTGGGGTTCCCGCACACACTGCCTAGGAATGACAGCGAGCCGTGGCTGGTCAGCAACTAGCGACACCCAGCATCTATAGACACTGCCTGTCATTCCTGCAGATGACCGAGAACCAGTGTCACCGAAGACTGCGCATGTCTAGAGACCTGGTGACTCATATCTGCCATTTACTGCAGGACTTGGCGCCAAGTGGACATGGAGGGCATCCACTGCCAGTGGTTGTGAAAGTGACTGTGACCCTTAATTTCTATGCTAGTGGCTCCTTTCAGGGCTCCACAGGTGACCTCTGTGGGATCTCACAAGCTGCCGCCCACAAATGCTGCATCCATAAGGTCACGGATGCCAACTTCTCGAGGGCACACAACTTTGTGCATTTCGCCCGGGACCGGGACAGCCAGGGTGCAAGGGCCATTGAATTCGCCCAGATCTTGGGATTCCCTCAGGTGCAGGGTGGGACTGACTACACCTGTGTGGTGCTCAGGTCTCCGTTGCTATACACGCCGGGCTACACCAACGTCAAGGGCTTCCACTCACTGAACGTGCAGCTGGTATGCGACCACCAGAAACACATCCTACAGGTGTGCGCACGGTTTCCAGGGAGTGTGCCTACATCCTCAGTCGCTCGCAGATCCCTGCAGTTGTCCAGGGTCCACAGAGGCTGAGGGATGGCTCCTCAGGGACAAAGGCTACCCGCAGAGTGGCTGATGACACCCGTGCGGTGGCCTCAGAAAGCAGCAGAGCAACGATATAATGAAGCTCATGCTGCAGCTCGCTTGGTGGAGCAGACCATCTTGGAGGAACCGCTGAAGATGCAGTTCTGGTGCCTGGACAGGTCTGGCGGTGCCCTGAAATATAGTCCACAGAAGGTGTCACGCATCATTGTTGTCTGCTGCGCCCTTTACAACCTTGCGCTCCGATGGGGAGAAGAGTTGGCTGAGGAAGAGATGGAGGAGCTGGAGGTCTCCTCAGATGAGGAGAACGGCAATGGGAATGAGGGTGAGGAGGTCCTCGGTAGTGACGATGACAGGGATGAGGCACTCACACTGGCTAGCCGAGGCAGGCGTGCTTGGGAGACCCTCATAGCTGCAGACTTGTGGAGGATGAAGACGACATGCAGTGAGGTGTCCCTATAGATCCTCACATCGCAGTTGTGAACATTTGACTCCAGTCTGGCTTATGGCAGCGCCAAAAGCCTCTGTGAGAATGTGCCTGTCATGGAGACGCAGTGGAGGCCCTAATAGTTGCTCGAATGCAGGAGGATGATTACAACATGCAGTGAGGACACTCCATGAGTCTTCACATAGCCTCTGTGAATGTTTGACTCCTGTCTGACTGAGGGCAGCTTGCTTGCGCTCCATGATCAGGGCCATCTCATAGAGACACAACCATGAAACTTTAGACGCACCAACGCTGTGTCCGCCTTCACCACCTGAGCCCTTCAGGAGCTGGTGCACAGCATCACTGGTTGCAGGCGCTGGTGTGGTGGGGGCCCGCCCCACCTTAAGTGCCCTGAGAGCACACAGAGAGAAGGCGAGAACTATGTGGCACCTGCCCACTACATTCTAGCAGCAATGACCAGCACCACCAAGGAACAGCCATCAGTAATTGTTTCCAGGGAGTGTGAGGCTGGACCATCGCTGTGGTCTGGGCTGCACAGAACACAGGGAAGAGGCCCTGTACTGAGACACCTGACCTTTTACCTTGTGCAGAAAGGTTTCACATCTGAGTGACAAGAACACTTCTCACCAGAACAAGGAGCCACAGGCAGTGAGACATTCTTAGGAGTTGATTGACAATCGTGAATAGTATGTACAAGTGACCGACAACCTGGGTTTTCCTTAACTGCCCTAACCTTGCCACTAAGTCTTGGTGCACCCCGGACATTCACAGTGGAGGTGGAGGCAGCCTGCTGACTGCAAAACACCCTGTCTATGATGACTTTGGTGGGCGTCCTCTGGAGGGGCGAGACTTGGAGGGCCCTGGCCTGCTTTAGGAGTCCTGTTGTGTAGCAATGGCACCCTCCTCGGCCTGTGAAGCTGGAGCTGCGGAGGTTACAGGAAGAGGGGATTTGGATGGGCCGGACACTCCTGGAGTCGCCTGAGTGGATGACCGTGGGGTGTGCACAGGCTGGTCCTCGTCCCTATGGGTGCCCGAGGGCCCCAGCTGACTCCATGAGAGGAAGGAGGTAGCTGGAGTGAGATCAAGCTGCCCGGCACCCCTCTCGCGTACACACTGTTGGAGGCCAAATATGGCATCAGCGATGGAGTTAAGCCCGCGCAGCAGTGCAGGAGCGACCAAGGTCTCCATGGCGGCCGCCATCCTGCCAGTGTTGACCTCGGTGTGTTGCAATGCCGGTGCTGTCACCTCAGCCAGAAGGTGGACAGACTCCTCCATCATGCTTTGCAATCTGAGGAGTGTAGCAGACGTTGATGTTCCCTAGCTTGCCTTTGTGGTTCCAGCAAGTATGACATGACTAGGCCCAGAGGCTCGTCATCTGACTTGGACTCAACAGGCTCCTGGCCTCCAGCAGCCCTCTAAATGCCGGTGACCTGGGAGTCCCTGTCGCGGCCTGCTGTGGATCAGACTATGCACTGTGCTCACCACGATGGGCAGAATTTATGGCAGCGGGATTTTACGTTCTCGTTGAAGCCAATGGGGTTTATAATGGCTCGTTGCATTTTACGGCCCCGTCCCCGCCGAAGCGGGGCTGTAAAATTCTGTCCTATGTGATCCCGTGCCTATTCTAGAGCTAAGTCCCACCAAGGGTGTGGGTGAGCATTGTGACGGAACTTGTAGAGGGATGCATTACAGTTCCCTTTCGGATGTCCCTTTCGAACTGGCTTGGAGGCTCTGGGTCATTGGCTCTTGGAGTGATGGGCCTTGTGGAAGCAAAGGGAGATAATTAGTGCATGGCAGTGGCCTGTGGCATGAATACATTACTCAGCATGGTTGTCTGATAGATGTTGCACTGCTGGATCCTCATTTGGTAGAGCAGTGCTGACCTCATCGTCAGCTTAGGACTGATCCCGATCATCGTCAGGCAGCTGAATGTCTCTGTTCTCAAATTCCGTAAGGACCTTGAACTCCGGCATTCCTCCACCGGTCTGCGACCTGTTGTGTGCCAATTTGCCCTGCATGGATAGAGATGGGGAGAGTGTATCAGGATGCCTGTTGGGCCAGATGATATACCTGTCTGGCCTGTGTGGGTGGTGAGTGGTCCCATGGACCGGCTGAGGACAATGCAGGTGTGTGTGAGAGAGTGAATGGTGATGTCCCTTGAACTGGCAGTGAGTGAGGGCCCTGTGAATGTGTAATGTTTTTTTGAGTGTGTGAGTTGAGAATGATGAAAAGAGTGACTTACACCTGTTGTGGAAATGGGTGGCTGTCCTCTTCTGAAGGGCGTTTGCACTGACGGCCGCTGCCACCGCCTCCCAAGCTGGGTTGGTGACGTTGATGTCCATCCTGTGGCCCGGGCGGGGATACAGGACATCCCGGCTGGCCTCCACGGCATCCAGCTGTCGCTTGAGGGACCCGTTGTTGAAGTGGGACGCTGCAGTCTTTTTTCCTTTGCTGGCCATGTCTCCTGGGTAACGGTGGTGAGCTGGTAGCGATGAGCACTGTGTTGGCCTTTTAAACATGGCAGCCAGCATGCTGCAATGGTGGCGTGATGGCGGGAGGGCAAATGAAAGCCTGCCCACCATGGAAACGGTATGTTTCCCAGGAATGCATAAATAATGGTTTGGGACAACACAGCGCGAAAACCTGCCATCGCTGTTAGTGGGTAGGACGCCATTTTGCCTGCCTGTTACAGCACTTGGTGCCAATCTGGGAAAATTCAACCCTATGTTTTTAAACTTAAATAAGAGCAATTATGAGGGCATGAAAACAGAGCTGGCTAAAGCAAATTGGCAAATTAGGTTAAGGGATGGGTGAATAGAAATGCAGTCGCAAACTTTTAAGGGGATATTTCAGTATACAAAGAATAGATACATTCCAACGAGTAACAGAAGGTCCCAGGGACGGACACACATGGTTAACTAGAAAGGTTAAAGATAGTATCAAACTTAAATAAAAATATATAACTATGCAAAAATTGGTGGAAGGCCAGAAGATTGGACAGAATATAAGGAATAGCAAAGGGTGACTAAAAGATTAATAAGGGGGGAAAAATTAGAGAATGAGAGAAAGCTAGCCAGAAATATAAAAACGGGTAGTAAGAGATTCTATAAATATTTTAAAAAGAAACGAGTGAACAAATTGAGCGTTGGTTTTTTAGAAAGCCTGGAGAATTGATAATGGAAAACAAGGAAATGGCAGATGAATTGAACAGGGATTTTGCATCAGTCTTCACTATAAAGGATACTAGTAACATCCCAGAAGCAGCTACAAATCAGGAACTGGAATAACTCAGGAAAATTATAATCACCAGCGAAGTGGTACTGAGTAAATTGTTAGAGCTGCGGGCTGACAAGTGCCCAGGTCCTGAGCAACTTCATCTTAGGACCTTACACGAAGTGGCTAGTGAGATAGTTCATGCATTGGTTTTAATTTTCTGAAACTCCATAGATTTGGGTGCGGTCTCATTAGATTGGAAGATAGCAAATGTAACTCCATTATTCAAAAAGTGAGGGAGACAGAAAACGGGAATCTACAGGCCAATTAGCTTAACATCTGTCATAGGAAAAATGTTAGAAGGTATTATTAAGGAAACTATAGCAGGGCACCTGATAAGTTCAAGGTACTCAGGCAGAGTCAACATGGTTTTGTGAAAGGGAAATCATGTTTAACCAACTTATTGGAGTTCTTTGAGGAAAGTAACGTGCGGTGGATAAAGGGGAACTGGTGTACTTAGATGTCCAGAAGACATTTGATAAATTGCCGCATCAAATGTTATTGCAGAAAATAAAAGCTCATGGTATAGGGGGTAACATATTGGCATGGATAGAAAATTGGCCGGCTAACAGGAAGCAGAAAGTAGGCATAAATGGGTCTTTTTCAGGCTGGCAAGGTGTAATGAGTGGTGTGCCACAGGGATCAGTGCTGGGACCTCAACTATTTATAATTTATATAAATGAATTGGATGAAGGGATGGATGGGATGGTTGCCAAATTTGCCGATGACATGAACAGAGGTAGGAAAGTAAGTTGTGAAGAGGACATAAGGAGGCTACAAAAAGATAGTTTAAGTAAGTTGGCAAAGATCTGGCAAATGGAAAATGTGAAATTATTCATTTTTGCAGGAAGAATAAAAGAGAAGCATATTATCTAAATGGTGAGAGACTGCAGAGCTCTGAGATGCAGAGGTATCTGGGTGTCTTAGTGCATGAATCGCAAAAGGCTAGTATGCAGGTATAGCAAGTAATAAGGTAAGCTAATAGAATGTTATCATTTATTGCGAGTAGAATTGAATACAAAACTAGGGAGGTTATGCTTCAGTTATGCAGAGCACTAGTAAGACCATATCTTGAGTACTGTGTACAGTATTCATCACCTTACTTAAGGAAGGATATAAATGCATTGGAAGCAGCTCAGAGAGGGTTTACCAGACTAGTATTGGGAATGGGCGGGTTGTGTAATGAGGAAAGGTTGGACAGGCTAGGCTTGTATCCACTGGAGTTTAGAAGAGTCAGAGATGATTTGATTGAAACATGTAAGATCCTGAGAGGTCTTGACAGGGTGGATGTGGAGAGGATATTTCCTCTTGTGGGATAATCTAGGACTAGGGGTCACTGTTTAAAAATAAGGGGTTGCCCATTTAAAACAGGTGAGGTGAAATTTTTACTCTCAGAGGGTTGTGAGTCTTTGGAACTCTTCCTGAAAAGGCAATGGAAGCAGAATCTTTGAACATTTTTAAGGCATAGGTGGATAGATTCTTGTTAAGCAAGGGGGTGATAGGTTATCAGGAATAGGCAGATTTGAGGTTACTATCAGATCATTCATATCTTCTTAAATGCGGAGCAGGCTCGAGAGGCTGAATGGCCTACCCTTTTTCCTTGTTCGTATGTTTGCATGTTTGTACATCAAAACTCTGCCGTGCCTGTGTTGTTTGGGGCAGGGGTGTTGCAGGATTGCATGCTCTTTCATTGATCCAGAAGGCTGTAATAGTCCAAGGGCCTAAATGAGGATGTAATGTCTGGGATGAAAATGACATATGGGCTCCACAATGACTCCATAGTTAGCGACTGGTAGCTGACCATTGCAGGCTTATGTTCAATGTTTCTGCAGACACAAGCACGAGTACCTCATGGATGGAGCAAGCTTGCTTTCACCCTGGAATCAGGCAACTAAGAAGGGGGAGAAGAATCATCTCCAGGCTGTGCTAAGGGAAGAGCCTCACTCTGATGAAAGAGGCCCTCAAGATCTGGAAGCTGAGGCTGACGGAACCATTGAGCGGAAGTGCCTGGTGAGACCAAGGGCGTATAGAAGATTCCTCTCATACCACCAGATGAGCGAGAGACAGTGCCTGAGACGCCTTCACATGTCTGGGCATGTGGTGTTTCAGATCTGCCACTTTTTCTGGGAGGAGTTGACACCACAGGGACTGGGAGGCCATCCATTGCCAATGGCTCTAAAAGTAACTGCTGCTCTGAACTGAACTTCTTCACGAGTGTCTCGTTCCAGGGCTCCACTAGGGATCCCTGCAGGATTTCTCAAGCATCTCCTCACAAATGTATTCGATAGTTTGTTGATGCCCTATTTAGGGAGGCAGCCAGAGCAGTGAGATTTGCAGCAATCTTTGGATTCCCACAGGTGCAGGATGCCATCGACTGCACTCATATGGTTTTAAGAGCTCCCTGGGAACAGCCAGTACAATTCATCAGCAGCACCCTCTATATGCAGCTGGTCTGCAACCACCAGAAGCAGATAATGCAGGTATGTGCAAGGAACCCTGAAAGCTCCCATGACTCGTGCACCTGGAGTCACTCACAGGAATCCTCGAGGACCCTCAATGCATCCAGGGCTGGCTTCTTGCTGACAAAGACTACCTGCAAATGATGTGGCTGATGATGTCTGCTCAATGACCACAAAGTGCCTCAGAGGAGATGTATAATGCTGCTCATTCTGCGACATGCTCATTGATTGAGGAGACCTTTGGCATTTTGAAAATGCTTTTTCGATGTCTGGACAGGTCAGGCGGCACACTCCAGTCTCAGAGGGTCTCATGGATCATCGTGGTTTGCTGCGCTCTATACAACCTGGTGCTCCAAATGGGGAATGTCTTGCCAGAATGAGAGATGCAGGAACTGCACGTCTCCTCTAATGATGAGGATATCGAGAGGGCTGAGCTCGTTGAGGGCGAGGAAACTGAGGCTGCAGAGGAAGACCACATAGCATGGGCTGGACGAGGCAGATGTGCACGTGTTATGTTTATAGCTACCAGGTTCCAGGAGGGTGATGACGAATAGATCATATGACCCTCTTTAATTTGTGCCCTCCATGCTGGGTCCACCTTACCATCTTGTTTGTGATCCTAATCAGGTCAAAGCAGCACATCCATCTCTGAATAAGCCTTGAGTCATGATGTCCTCATCCTTGGAAGGTATGGCAGACTCTGGAGCATATGGCCTTTCTGATATGGGATGATAACTGCAACATGGTCTTTTGTGCGCAGAGTTGAGATGGTACAGCCTCTTCAAGCATGTTGCCAACATTTTACTGCCTACGGCAGCCTTCAAGAGGCAACAGCAGCACTGCAATCCTTAATGCTCTCATGGCAATATACCTGCAGTCTGGCAAGGCACCTCAAGGAGGACAATCATCACACAGCGGTTCTCACCTTCATGCGGGAATTCAATTCTGAATCTGCACTGTGTTTTGTCCACACAGGCAATCATTCATGCAAAACAAATGTTCAGGCCTCATCATCATACTCAGGCCCCAGCATTAGATATTTCTTCAGGACACAGTCATCTGTAACTCTCAGTAATGGATGAGAGGCTGCACTTCAGTTCAGTTTCAGTGGACAAAACTTCCAGGAGCAGGATAGTCTGATATCTGTCCAGCACTCATGGCCATGCCTCTGTTTGGAGTTTCTCAATATCCCTTGCTGCCTAGCCGTAGCATTTGTGGATCCGAAAGAAAATTATGATACTCCATCTCTGCCTTAAGGACCTCAATCGTTGATAATAAAGAACACACATAAGATGTCCTGGAGCCTCACCCTGATCCCATTTGAAACTCAACATTTTCATTCCAACAGCCTGATACATGAACATGGAGCCCAGGCAAACTGATGTGATAGTAAGTTGCACATGACCATGTTGATTGACCATCTCAGAGCTGGCAGAGGGTTAATGTGACAAGCTGCAAGCCAGACTTTCACTGGGAAGTGCTGCATCCTCCCGTGTCCAAGGCAGGCATCTGGGCCTCTGCACACAACGCACAGTTTTAGCCATCTAGCAGGAATCGCAAGACTCAACATCTGTCAGCGAGGCTCATAGATCTAAATCATGGAGGTTGAAGGTGAAGACTAATGTTCAGATGTACACATGGACATGAGATAACGCTGCAGGCAGACAGGAGCACATAAGAGCTCTGAGTTTGGATTCATATGTAAGCTCACTCAAGGCTTGAGGAAAGTATATAGAGGTCAATGAAAGATACTCACTCCATGTGCATTGCCATTCAATCCTGTAAGATCCACATTGAGCTCTCTATAATGCAGAAGCATCGGGGGACTAACACAGTCTTCAGGTTCTAACTCATGAGTCAATATTATATAAACCTCTGAAGCAGGTCTCAGAGATGCCTTGGCCAACCACAACTTTCTTAGAGGCTTCACTCATGTCAATACTGCGCAGAGAATGGTCAGGCACTGTAATGAAATGGTTCTAGACATGGAGCAGAATCGTCCCAGTGGGCGGGAAAAAGAGCATTTTACCCGTTGGCCGCAATGGCGGCTTTTCACTTTATATCGTCCCAGTCCGGCCTTATTATCATACATTCCTAGGAAACACGCCGTTTCAATGGCAGGCGGCCTCCGATTCATGCGTCACACCATCACCTCGCTGGCTTCCTCAGATTTAAAGTGCAGCCGCGTGCACACCTCTCAGTGCTTCCAGCCCAGGACTGCTGCGCAGAAGACATGGCCCTGAAAGGCAAGAAGACTGCAGCCCCCTGATTCAGTGACGCATCCCTGGGACAGCGCTGTCTTCTGGACAGCGTTGGAACCTGGCGCAATGTCCTTTACTCCCCGCTTTGGCTACAGGAGGTCCATCAGTGTCACTGCTCCAGCTTGGGAGGCGGTAACAGAGGCAGTCAGTGCCAATGCTTCACAGAAGAGGTTCGCCATCCATTGCAGAAAGAGGATGAATGATCTCATCCGTGCTGCCAGGGTAAGGAAACCATCTCATCACTCTAAACTCACACACTCACAAGGTCATCACACATTCACTGGCATCTCACTCACTGCCAGCTCAAGGGACATCACCACTCACTCTGTCACATACACCCTCCCACCTCCATCTGGCCTCATCTCCTCTGGAGACTGCCTCCTCAGCCTTCACCCTCTTGAGGCCGCTTGCACAGAACATGTGTCCCCACACACACCCTGGGGATACCCTCCTCCCCAAATAATGCCCTAGCCCTGCAGCCTCCTCCCTTGCCTGAGGCCACTTATCCCCTTCCCCAAGCAAGCCATAACCCTGCAGCCATTGAAAAGCCACCCTGCCTCACAGCTGGTCTCGTAAGTAGAGACCTGCCCGTGATACCCTCTAAAAGTGATGTTGTGCTGCCTACGAAGCCTGCCCGAAGCAAGGTAGGCAAACAAGCCTCAAAATCCTGAATGAAGTGCAGCTTGCCAATTGCATGTCGCTTATGTTTAGTTGTGAAACACGTCAGCATGCAATCACGCCAACGTGCCTGGATGATCCAGTATATGGGTATGATTCTGGTGAGCAGGGCTTATATTGTTATGCAGATGTATTAAAGTGAAGTTCCCGACGTGCAGAGACGGGAAATGTGGCCCACCATTGACGTTGAGCCAACAGGGTTTTGTGAAAGGGAAATCATCGGTGAGACCGCACCTCGAATACTGTGTGCAGTTTTGGTCCCTTTATTTAAGGAAGGATGTATATGCATTGGAGGCAGTTCAAAGGAGGTTTACTACATTGATACCTGGAATGAATGGGTTGTCTTATGAGGAAAGGTTGGACAGACTGGGCTTGTTTCCACAGGTGTTTAGAAGATTCAGGGGTGATTTGATTGAAGTATACAAGATCCTGAACGGCCCTGACAAGGTGGACTTCGAAAGGATGTTTCCTCTTGTGCGTATGTGCAGAACTAAGGGGCACTGTTTTAAAATTAGGGGTCGCCCTTTTAGGACAGAGATGAGGAGAAATTTTTTGCCTCATTAGGTGGTGGAGGCAGGGTCATTGAATATTCTTAAGGCAGAGGTAGATAGATTCTTGTTAGGCAAGGGAATCAAAGGTTATCGAGGTTAGATGGGAATGCGGAAATCGAAGCACAAGAAGATCAGCCATGGTCTTATTGAATGGCGGAGCAGGCTCAAGTGGCCGAATGGTCTACTCCTGTTCCTATTTCTTATGTTCTTATGTTTAACCAATTTATTGGAGCTCTTTGAAGGAGTTACCTGCTGTGGATAAAGGGTGGATGTACTGTACTTAGATTTCCAGAAGGCATTTGATAAGGTGATGCATCAAAGGTTGTTGTGGAAAATAAAAGCTCATGGTGTAGGGGGTGGATAAAATATTGGGTAGCTAACAGGAAACAGGGAGTTGGCATAAATGGGTCTTTTTCTGGTTGGCGGGATGTAACTAATGATGTGCCACAGGGTCAGTGTTTGGGCCTCAACTTTTTACAATTTATATAAATGACTTGGATGAAGGGACCAGCGACACAAAGATAAGTAGGAAAGTAAGTTGTGAAGAGGACATGAGGAGCCTACAAAGGGACATAGATAGGTTAAGTGAGTGGGCAAAGATCTGCAAATGGAGTATCATGTGGGCAAATGCAAAATTGTCCATTTTGGCAGGAAGAATAAAAAAGAAGCATATTATCTATGATTGCAGAGCTCTGAAATTCAGATGGATCTGGGTGTCCTAGTGCATGAATCACAAAAGGCTAGTATGCAGGCACAGCAAGCAATTTTGAAAGCTAATAGAATGTTATTGTTTATTGTGAGTGGAATTGATTACAAAAATAGGAAGGTTATGCTTCAGTTGTACAGGACACTGGTGTGATCACATCTGGAGTACTGTATGCAGTATTGGTCTCCTTATTTAAGGAAAGGTGTAAATGCATTAGAAGCAGTTCAGAGAAGGTTTACCAGGAATAATACCAGGAATGGGTGGGTTGTCTTATGAGGAAATATTGGACAGGTTAGGCTTGTATTGACTGGAGTTTAGAAGAGTAAGGCAACTTGATTGAAACCTTTAAGATCCTAAAGGGTCTCGACAGGGTGGGCGTGGAGAGGATGTTTCCTCTTGTGGGAGAATGTAGAACTGGGGGTCACTGTTTAAAAATAAGGGGTCACTCATTTAAGACAGAGATGAGGAGAAATTTTTTCTCCCAGAGGGTCATCAGTCTTTGGAACTCTCTTCCTCAAAAGGTAGTGGAAGCAGAGTCTTTAAATATTTTTAAGGCAAAGCTAGATAGAGTCTTGATTAACAAGGGGGTGTGAAAGGTTATTGCCGGTAGGCAGGAATGTGGGGTTGAGGGTACAGTCAGATCAGCCATGATCTTATTGAATGGCAGAGTAGGCTCGAAGGGTCAAGTGAACTACTCCTGCTCCTAATTCATAAGCTTGCATGTATGTACGTATGTCCGTATAGAAGTAAAGTCTAAGTACAATTGTATATGGCCTTGCTGACACTGCATCTGGAATACTATGTACAGTTTTGGCCTCTTTACCTAGTGATGGATATACTTGTCTGAGAGGAGTGCATAGAAGTTTCACTAGACTGATTCCTGTGATGACAGAATTGTTCTATGAGAAGAGGCATAGAGTCATTTATAGCTGTGACTACACTTCAAAAGTACCTCATTGGCTGTAAGAGATTGACTAGACCAGGCCTATATTCCCTAGCATTCTGATGAATGTGAGGTGATCATGTTGAACCATGTAAAATCTTAAGGGCCTTGACAGAGTATTTACTGGGGAATCCAGAAGTAGGCGTATAGTCTATGGCATCAGCCATTATTACTGAGATGAGGAGAAACTTTTTCCACCAAAAAGTTGTGAAATTCTCTACCTCAGAGAGCTGTAGATGCTCAGTTCTTGAATATATTCAAGACAGAGATGGATAGATTTTTTAATACTAAAGAAATTAAGGGAAATGGGGATAAAATGGGAAGGTGGAGTTAAAGTAGAAGATCAGTCATAATTAAATGGTGGAGCAGACTTGAAGGGCTGAATGACTCACTCCTGCTCCTTTTTCTTATATTCTTATGTCTTTAAGTTTTCATGCACAGGAATGTGTGGTTGGCCTCTCCCATTGTGGACAGATTAAATTTTTGACAGACATGCATGAACCGGCTGTTTACATATATCCTTTTGCATATGTGTTCATTAGTTCGTTCAAGTAAAGCTGCATAAATCACAATATCATAGATTGATAGACCTCATTTGTGCATTTTATCACAAGCTGGTTTGCACATTTAACACCAATGAACATAACTTGCATTTCGGTCTCCGGAGACACTGAAAGCGTACTCTATCTTACAGATGCATAAAGATACCTTTTGTTGTTGTGTTCATGTATTCTCACTTGAGATTTATTTGACAATTTTGCCAGTAGTAAGGTCACTTTGATGGAAGAAAACAATATTCTCTCCTCAGACTTTGCATAACAACACTACTTAGTAATCCAGTCTCTAGAATACTCCATATTCTTCAGCCTTCTCGGACTTCCAATGCAGTTTAATCTAAGGAAATCATTTTTCTAACTCCTCCTTTCTGTTAATGGACAATGTTAAATGGCAGGGTATGTAATTTAGGTGGTTCTTAGAAAAATATCCCGTAAAAGTGTAATGTTATGCTTCAAGGATTTCTGTTGCCAGGAACAATCTAAATGCTCTTAACAACTGGTATTCTGTCTTTTATTCAGAGGAATGTGGGAGAGAACCTTTGTAATATTGTGAATTTCCCAGAGGGAGCCTTAATGACATTGTAAATGGATGACACACATCCTTACTAAGGGGTTAATCCAACTTGTTTCCTGTTGTCAAATATCTGGAAAAAACAAGATACACTTTCCACCTCTCCCACCAGATTCTAATTGCATTATATTGAGTTACTTATTTTTTTAACACTGAAAAAAGAGACGCGTCAAAGCTTTTCATCTTGCAATCATCAGGACACTTCGCAAGAATACCAATATAACAGGAAAACAACAATTTATACTGTATGTGAAGAGAGTGCTGATTGGTTGGCTGATGGACTCTGATTGGTAGAGGCGTTGCCATGGAGAATGCACCAGTGATGGTGAATGACAGTTAACTGCCAAGCATTGTTTGAAATTTAAACCAGGCAGCTTGGTCAAGGCACTGTCCTGAGGAATGAATCAGCAAATGGCTGTCACTTATTTTGTTTAGTTGAAACAGGCACAATGTGTGTTCATGTTCTTTCTGACTGCAAAGAACAGGGCCCTGTGTATTAATACATGTAGCTTCAAGTACATAGAAACGTGCCACACTGTGAGCCCGTCTGACAATCTTAAATTGGTTGTCAGTGTAATTCTTAGCACATTAAGGATTATTTAGCAAATTTTGTCCAATCGTGGAATCACATCTAATGTTAGTCACTGTGCTTTGAATTTTGCAAGCTGGTTAGGTATAGTCTGTACCTTGCCAGTTGCAAACTGGGACATGTGGTTTGATACGATCCACCAATCTTTGGGACATCACACTGGCACTGAAATTCGTATACCACAGTACCCATTTGTGTGATAGGCAGAACATCTTTTTGGCTTGACGGCAACATCCTGTTAGTGGTGAATACCACTTGTGTT
Organism: Cetorhinus maximus; assembly: GCF_964194155.1. Taxonomy (NCBI): domain Eukaryota; kingdom Metazoa; phylum Chordata; class Chondrichthyes; order Lamniformes; family Cetorhinidae; genus Cetorhinus; species Cetorhinus maximus. Next base: position 28,069 of record NW_027597296.1, read on the forward strand.
GTTACTGCATGTCCTCTTGGGTAGCAGTATTAAATAGCTAGCTTCACCTGTTGCTCAAACTTTTGAGATACCTTGCCCTTCCATGGTAATCTGAGGTAGACTGGGCACTTTTCAGTTCACTGACTCATTTCTCAGAACAATGCCTTGACCAAAGAGGGTCAAACTGCCCAGTTTAAATTTCAAACAACGCTTGGCAGTTAACTGTCAGCTACCATCACTGGTGCATTCTCCATGGCAACGCCTCTACCAGTCAGAAACCACTTGCTAACCAATCCGCATTCTCTTCACACACAGTATAAATTGTTGTTTTACCCTTATATTGGTATTCTTGTGAAGTGTCCTGAAGTGTGCAAGACAAAAAGCTTCAACATGTCTCTATTTTCAGCAATACTCAAGTTCTGTACTACCAAATTTTTAAATCATTCTTTTATGATTCCTGGCTTTCAGGTAAATTAACTCCCCATCCTATTGTATCTATTGATGTAAACTATTTATATCTAACCAAAGATGCAACTTACTGCAAAACAACTGGCAAACTTGCTGATTTGTCAGCTGCAAACAGGACGATGGCAGAATAGACTGGAGTGACCTGCCCTCGATATTTCCTTCCCTATCTGTGATGGATCCAAATCTCCTCAAACATTGTGTCTATATCTTCAGTCCACAATGAATAACCAATCTAGCTCAACATTGAATTACAGAAATTTGGGGGCCAAATTTTATCTCACTACCTGTTTACCCTTGAAAAAAAAGAGAATTATTGGTGGTGTTATTTAAAAAGTTGACCATCTGCTTTGTGAATAAAGCTTCAACTTCTTTTCTGCTTCCTGAACTGCAGTGGTATGGCAGAACCGAAATGAACGCATGAACTTCCCCCAGAAGCACGTTGCTGAACTCATCAAGGAAGATAAACGCAAAGAGGTGGAGGAGGAAATCAGAGTACAGGTATAAAAATGTGGTCCACAAACCAGTCTTTGATTGTGATAGCAGTATTCCAGGTCACAAACACAAAAAAATCTAAGAGATGGTCCTAGATAATAATAAAAGCAAAATACTCCAGATATTGAAGATCTGAAATAAAAACAAAGCACTAGAAAAACTCAGCAGGTGTGGCAGCATTTGTGGAGAGAAATAGAGTTAAAGTTTTAAGTCCAATGTGACCTTTTGGAACTTGAGTTAGAGGGGACAGGAGCATGATGGAGTTGGACCCGCCACCCCCGGAAGCAGTACAGACGTGAAGGTGGGCCCTGCTTGAGTAAAGCAACCCAGTCAGGAAGTGGATGCAAGTGCTGCTGTTGCTCGGAAGAGATGTCAATCAACAGTCAGGTGAGTATTAATTGTAATAGTTGTCCAATTGGTTGCTGAGATTGAAGGAGATGGCCCATCATGGGTTTTCCATAGGAAAATATATTGCTGCTGATTCACATTGTAATGAAGGAGCACGCTCCACGAAGTTAAGATGGGAACAGCTTCACAAGACACAGCCATGAAGATGGCAGCATCTTGGCACCATTAGCTGCTCACAATATTCTAACCTTAAGGTTAGTTTAATAACTCAGGGGATGACTGATGCACACATCTGCCAGGAACCTATGCCCTACCAGCTACCCTCTTTCCACCTATCTCTAAGGATGCAGCCATGCAATTGAACCTTGATCAGGACTCTCACAGCTGCACACCATCATGACAGAAAAGTGTGAGGGAGTCAGAGGGAGCAGGCCAGCAAGGTAGTTTGTGTTCAGGAGCACATAATGCCATCTGGTAGTAACAGGAACAAATGACAGATACCCTGTATTTTTCCAGCCCCATTTCTACCCCCCCAACCCCAAACATTAGGCATTGATGAGATAGAGAGAAGAGAACACTTGTGTGAGACCATTCAAAGCTGGAAGGCTTACAGAGCTTTTTTTTTCATTTGCCATGCCAGAATGTCACAAAGCAGGGTATGGGGGGAAGGTGTGGGAGGGGCTGCACCCTGCTTCAGCGACCAGGAGCTGCAGATCTTGTTCGAGGAGGTCCAGAGAAGCCGCAGCACCTTACATCCTAGTGACCAGTGGAACATGACCACAGTGCCCACGAGGCCATGGCAGGAGATGGCGTCTGCCATGAGCACAGCTGGGGACCATGACCAATCGAGGATTCAATGCAGGAAGAGGTTTCACAATCTGCTGAGCTTTGGCAAGGTGAGTTGTTCGGCAGAAGCTGGCAGAGATCCAAGCGATAGTTCACATCTGAATGTTGCAACTGTGATGGGAGACCTGGCACATACCTCTCCTGTAGCATGGAGGCTTCTATAACCAAGCTGCTCCTGTAGGTGCACACTGTAGAGATGCAAATGTACACTGTGATGCATTGCCAGATTCAAGAGATTCGTTCCTGACAGCACTTTATATTAGGCTAACATCACTCTGAATGTTGTATCTGCAGGACAAGGGGGCCCATAATGCAATGGGCAATGGCCCAGACTGGGGGTGGGGCTGCGAGGTAATGGATGATCAGGAATGTGGAGGAGACAGCCATGGAGGTAGTACTGGCACCCACTTGGCTCATTTTTAGGAAGTGGAGAAACACTCATAGCAGATTCTAAAGGCGCTGGTGGAGGCACTTTGGAACATGGTGGACATAGTGGAGGTGATCCTGTTAGTTCACTGAGTAGAAGGGAATGTTGGTAGGGGAGGGAGTGAGAAGTTTGGGTTGCATAATAAGGGCACCAGAATTATGGTTAGAGGCTAAAGGCAATGGCGTGTATCAGAGTGTGTTTTCACAATGAAAAGGGCTAAATCTCATTACCTCCTTTTGTGTCTCACACAAGTCCCAGTGCCACTGTCCCCACCATACCCCCCACCCTGGGCCACCTCATCCCCTGGGTATCAGCAGTTGGAAGAGATTTCCAAGGAGGCAGCGTCACATGTAACTAGTCCACACTCTGCCAACACAGATGTTTTTCGAGTTGGTGGCATGTGGTGAAGGTGCCACACCAGAGTGCGGGAGGAGATGTCTGAGTGCAAAGCACAGTCCCCCTCGGAGGAAGGAGGAAAGTCATGATAATGCTCCAGTAGGCCTGGAGGTAGGGCCTCGAGAGTCATATTATGGGCACTATGTTTAGAGCATCGTCAGCAGATGTGTGAACATCTGAAGTTTGCTGAGGCAATGAGGAGTCCATGGGGGCTTGACCGCATGATTGTAATTCCTTGAAAAAGGTACAAGGCTCACCCAGCTGCCTAGAGCAGACCACTCAGAGTATGAGTGCTGACATCCATGAACGCGTGCGGAGCTGCGTTCCCTGAAGAGGACGTTCACACTGGTGGCACAGCAGTTGCTGTAATGGACAACTGCTGAGCCCCAGCAGCCTGCCCGGCTAACCCACCTGAAGACCAATTTAGGGCTGTGGAGGTTAGTGAGGAGGGGGAAGGGTATGAGAGCATCTCAGCATCCTTATCTTCTAATTACCCAGCCCTTCACCAGAGCCCTAATCTACTCTTACTTGTCTCAATAGAAATGCAGAGGCCGCAGTCTGAGGTAAGTCAGCAACCAGTCCCTGCACAACGAGACCATATTGCATGAGAGGTGAATAGCCTGCCTCTACTTCCTCTGAGGCAATACGGGGATAGGAGGGGCAGAACATAGAAGAGTTCATGAGCACTGGACACCGTGGCACGTCGTTCACTGATGGGTTTACCGTGGTTTCATTTCACTTCACTTCACTTCACTTCACTTTGTTTATATCACAATTAAGCACATTGTAAATATAAATCACTGTTGGCAAAAATGGTTCAGCCTGATTTTGTACACTAATACCCGCAAGGGAATGTTTGCAGAGTTTTAAAAAATTCTTTCATGGGATGTGGGTGTCGCTGGAGGAGGAGGTTCTTACCATTGGCTCTGAAGACTGCTGAGGTCCACTTCTCATTGACACCATCATAAGTAAGGGTATGCCTATGCATGTCTGGCAGTTGAAGGCTGTTTTCCTTCATGAGACATTCAGATAAGGTTATGGTACACTAAGGGTTGGGTATAGAGATGATCCTTGCAGCATTTCATGTTCATCAATGATTGTCTTTAAGGGAGTATCAATGATCAGACTTAATGACCAAATCCAGTTGATCAGGTGCACTTCAAGCATGTATGCTGTGTCGAAGGCAGTTATCTACAGCTGATTGTTACACAGTGACTTTTAAGTGGGTTTCCCACATGTCAAGCTACCATCTATGGATGCTTGTGTGGTATTCTCCACTATGGTTGAAACCTTTGATTTCTAGGTGGTAGAGGCCATGGGCTCGCTGGGAGCTGAGATGTTTGGCAGCATTAAATGTTACAGATGTCACACACTGCTGACGCTGGACACTGGTGGTAGATCGATAATGTGCAAGATAGTAGAAGAATTTGCACGAACACACGTGTGGCATCAGCCTGCACAATGAGCAGCTGCTGCAATACTTTTAGCACATATAATCATATCTGAAGGTCATGGATGTAAAGTCATGCCTCCTACTGGGACTCATTGCATAGTGGGCACGGTTTGACGAGGCACAAGGTGGCATTTTCTCTGGCTCATTGACAGCCAGTAACATACATGTGCATGGGCTAGGTTGTGAAGGTCTTCTCAAGGTGTATTTGTGCATTATGTTGAGGCCAAGTGTCATGATGATCATGGTTTCAGCCATATGATAAAAGCAAAAAACTGCAGATGCTGGAAATCCAAAACAAAAATAAAAATACCTGGAGAAACTCAGCAGGTCTGACAGCATCTGCGGAGAGGAATACAGTTAACGTTTCATATGACTCTTCAACAGAACTAAGGAAAAATAGAAGAGAGGTGAAATATAAGCTGGTTTAAGGGAGGGTGGGACAGGTAGAGCTGGATAGAGGGCCAGTGATAAGTGGAGATTGCCTAAAGATGTCATAGACAAAAGGACAAAGAGGTGTTGACGGTGGTGATATTAGCTAAGAAATGTGCTAATGGTGACATTAAGGGTAGAAAGCAGGACGAGCAAAGTACAGATAGCCCTAGTGGGGGTGGGGTGGGGGGAAGGGATCGAAATAGGCTAAAAGGTAGAGATAAAACAATGGATGGAAATACATTTAAAAATAATGGAAATAGGTGGGAAAAGAAAAATCTATATAAATTATTGGAAAAGAGGGGGATCGGAAAGGGGGTGGGGATGGAGGAGAGAGTTCATGATCTAAAGTTGTTGAACTCAATATTTAGTCCGGAAGGCTGTAAAGTGCCTAATCGGAAGATGAGGTGCTGTTCCTCCAGTTTGCGTTGTGCTTCACTGGAACATTGCAGCAGGCCAAGGACAGACATGTGGGCATGAGAGCAGGGTGGAGTGTTGAAATGGCAAGCGACAGGGAGGTCTGGGTCATGCTTGCGGACAGACCGAAGGTGTTCCACAAAGTGGTCACCCAGTCTGCGTTTGGTCTCTCCAACGTAGAGGAAACCACATTGGGAGCAGCGAATGCAGTAGGCTAAATTGAGGGAAGTGCAAGTGAAATGCTGCTTCACTTCGAAAGGAGTGTTTGGGCCCTTGGACGGTGAGGAGAGAGGAAGTAAAGGGGCAGGTGTTCCATCTTCTGCGGTTGCATGGGAAGGTGCCGTGAGACGGGGTTGAGGTGTAGGGGGTGATGGAGGAGTGGACCAGGGTGTCCCGGAGGGAACGATCCCAGCGGAATGCCGCCAGGGGGGGTGAAGAGAAGATGTGTTTGGTGGTGGCATCATGCTGGAGTTGGCGGAAATGGTGGAGGATGATCCTTTGAATGCGGAGGCTGGTGGGGTGATAAGTGAGGACGAGGGGGACCCTATCATGGTCCTGGGAGGGAGAGGAAGGTGTGAGGGCGGATGGTACTTACTCGTAGTATGTACTATTGCATTTCCCTCTTGCTGGGGATGGACATTTCACTGAAGAAGTCTGGCTTCCATGTTAAAAGTTTATTATTTGGAAGCTGCTCACCAGAGGCCGGCTGATATATTTGGTGATGTTTCAGGAGCCTAGGAGAATCTGCTCTGAATTAGCCGTCTTCTGGTGATGACCCCCTCGTGTAAAGAATCTGCCATGCTACATGGGCCTGCCCTGTTAATATGGCAATCATCTTGTTAAAACCAATTGCTAGTTAAACAGGTAATGGGCATTAATTATCCCAACTGAATACAATAAAAAGGTACAGCTGGAACACTTTGTGTGGAAGCGACTAGGAAGTTAGTAGCACTGAGGAGTTGTCTTGGAAATAAACCAGTTTTAACCAAGAGACCAGTCTGGATTAATTCTTCCACCACAATCTCTTATTGTGAATAACATGCCCTTCAGGTGGTCTCCCATTGGTTCCCTCTTCCTCCTCCTCTGTCATCTCCATGACCTTGAACAGGGCCTCCTTCTCCTGTTCCTCATCTTCCACAATGTCTTCATCCTGTTATGGCTATAGGGCCAGCTTCTGCCCCCTCTGCTGCGCTATATTGTGTAGCATCCAGCACAAGACAACAATTCTGGAGACTCTTGCAGGGGAATACTGTAGTGCTCCTTCAGAACGGTCAAGGCGCCTAGAGTGCATCTTCAAGTGCCTGCTCTGTTGTGTTGCAGGTCTGCACATAGCTGTTGTTGTAGTGCCCTTTGGGCTTTGTTTACAGCTGCCTAAAGGGGGTCCTCAGCCACTTCCTTAAGGGGAAGTGTCCTTGTCCCCCAGAAACCAACCACATATTTGTGTTGATATGCAAAATAGCTGAAGCAGCTGCAAAGTCCTCAGTATAAAAGAATAGTGGCAGTTTCCAGGGTACCGTGAACATACATGCGGGAACACTTGGTGTGGTCAGACATCACCTGCACATTCAAGGAGTGGAAGGGTTTCCTGTTTTTGAAGGTATCCGCTTGATAACTTGGTGTCCTTATGGCGACATAGGTACACTCGATATCCCCCTGTACTTGAGGGAAACCTGCTAATTCAATAACCCCCTGGCCCTCTGCCTCAACGCTACTACATCCATTGGAAGGTTTATGTGCTCCCTCACCTGAGCAAAGGGGGCATCTGTAACGGCTTTGATGGACAGAAATTTCCCATTGGCGTGTGAGGGTGGGCCCCGCATGTCCGTGCGTAAAATGACGCGCAGTGATGTCGGGCGAGTGCCCCAACGTCACCGCGCGCCATCGCAATATTTCATTGGGCGGGCTTGTGATGATATCCGCTGCATGCCTGCCATTAATTAACAGGCAACTTAAGGCCCTTGACTCACCAATCGACGCCGATTTTTCAGCACCTGTGCAATCTTTGGATCAGCGCTTGGGCGCAACAGGCGGGCGGGTAGGACAAATTTGTATAAACCTCATCCATGGGCGGGATAAGAGGGCTCACTGGGGTCGTGAGTGTGCTCTCTCAAATATTGATTTTTCAAAGTTTTTGAAACTTGACTGTGTGATCTGCAATACTTCAAAACACAAATGAGCTGCTTTGTCTGGACTCTTAACCCTCAGGTCAGCTCTCTGCAGTGATGAAAATTTTTTGGGCATGCAGGTTTCTGGAAGCCTTCTCATAGCCTGGGAATGGGAGCTGAACTCTTCACTGGAGGCACCGCCTCTGAGGAGGAAGGGAGGGCTAGAAGGGGGAGGAGGCCAGGAGTGCACATTCAGCCTCCAGGGGAGCCGCCTTCGGGAGGACAGATGCAGGCACAAGGGGTGCAGGGCCAAGAGGTAGACCAAGGCGGAAGGGGTCGCAGAAGATGCCACTATCTTGCTGCCAAGGTATCCAGGTGGCGAACCAGCTACCTCAATATGTCTGAGGTGCAATGCCAAAGGAGGCTCCGTCTCTCAAGGGAGACAGTCACAGAATCACACAGTGCAGAAGAGGCCCTTCGGCCCATCGAGTCTGCACCGACACGTGAGAAACACCTGACCTACCTACCTAATCCCATTTACCAGCACTTGGCCCATAGCCTTGAATGTTATGACGTGCCAAGAGCTCATCCAGGTACTTTTTAAAGGATGTGAGGCAACCCGCCTCCACCACCCTCCCAGGCAGCGCATTCCAGACCGTCACCACCCTCTGGGTAAAAAAGCTTTTCCTCACATCCCCCCTAAACCTCCTGCCCTCACCTTGAACTTATGTCCCCTCGTGACTGACCCTTCAAACAAGGGGAACAGCTGCTCCCTATCCACCCTGTCCATGCCCCTCAGAATCCTGTACACCTCGATCAGGTCGCTCCTCAGTCTTCTCTGCTCCAACGAAAACAATCCATGTCTATCCAACCTCTCTTCATAACAAAAATGTTTCATCCCAGGCAACATCCTGGTGAATCTCCTCTGCACCCTCTCCAGTGCAATCACATCCTTCCTATAATGTGGTGACCAAAACTGAAGACAGTACTCCAGCTGTGGTCTCACCAAGGTTCCATACAACTCCAACATGATCTCCCTACTTTTGTAACCTATGCCTCGATTGATAAAGGCAAGTGTCCCATATGCCTTTTTCACCACCCCACTAACATGCCCTTCCGCCTTCAGAGATCTATGGGCACACACGCCAAGGTCCCTTTGTTCCTAGAACTTCCTAGTTCATGCTGTTCATTGAATACTTCCTTGTCAAATTACTCCTTCCAAAGTGTATCAGCTCACACTTTTCAGAGTTAAATTCCATCTGCCATTTATCTGCCCATTTGACCATCCCGTCTATATCTTCCTATAGCCCAAGACACTCAACCTCACTGTTAACCACTCAGCGAATCTTTGTGTCATCTGCAAACTTACTAATCCTACCCCACACATAGTCATCTATGTCATTTATATAATGACGAATAATAGGGGACCCAGCACAGATCCCTGTGTTACGCCACTGGACACGGGTTTCCAGTCACTAAAGCATCTTTCTGTCATCACCCTCTGCCTCCTACAACTAAGCCAATTTTGAATCCGCCTTATCAAATTACCCTGTATCCCATGTACATTTGCCTTCTTTATAAGTCTCCCATGTGGGACGTTGTCAAAGGCTTTGCTGAAATCCATATAAACTACATGAACTGCACTACCCTCATCCACACACCTGGATCAAATTTGTTAGGCATGACCTCCCTCTGACAAAGCCATGCTGACTATCCCTGATCAAACTTGCCTCTCCAAGTGGAGATAGATTCTCTCCCTTCAGAATTTTCTCCGATAGTTTCCCTACCACTGACGTGAGACTCGCTGGCCTGTAGTTCCCTGGCTTATCTCTACAACCCCTCTTAAATAGTGGAACCACATTAGCTGTTCTCCAGTCCTCCGGCACCTTCCCCGTGGCCAGAGAGGAATTAAAAATTTGGGTCCATAACAAGCTTAAATTGCACCGTGTTGTGGTTGCTATCACTAAAATGGTCCCCCACCACTACCTCAGCCACCTGTCCGGCTTCATTCCCCAGAATTAGGTCCAGCACTGCGCCATCCCTTGGATCCTCCACATATTGACCTAAAAAGTTCTCTTGTACACATTTCAAGAAATCCACTCCATCCAAGCCTTTAACACGATGACTGTCCCAATTAATGTTGGGAAAATTGAAATCACCTAATATAATTACCCTACTGTTATTGTTTTCACACACCTCCGCAAATTGTGCACATATTTGCTCCTCAATTTCCCGCTGACTATCTGGGGGTGTATAATAAACACCTAACAATGAGGCTGCCCCTTTTTTTATTCATAAGCTCTATCCACAAAGCTTCATTCGATGCCCCCTCCAAGATATCATCTCTTCTTGCTGCAGTACCTGACTCCTTAACTAATAATGCAATGCCTCCTCATCATTTACCCCTTCCCCAGTCTCGCCTGAAGATTCTATATCCCGGAATGTTGAGCTGCCAATCCTGCCCTTCTCTTAGCCACGTCTCTGTGATGGCTACTATATCACAATTCCACATGTCAATCCTCACCCTTAACTCATCTGTTTCACCTGTAATGCTCCTGGCATTAAAGTAGAGGTCATCCAGCCTTGCCTTACTCCCTTGAAACTTAATGCAGTTGTACTCCCTCTGACTTGATTGTTTTACTGTATTATGATTTGTCCCTGTTCTGCTAACATTCTGTGTCCCCTCTCCCTGTTGAATTAGTTTAAACTCCTCCCAACAGCACTAGCAAACCTCTGGTTCAAATGTAGACCATCCCGCTTGTTCAGGTCCCACCTTCCCCAGAAACGGTCCCAGTGATCCAGGAATCTAAAACCCTCCCTCCTGCACCAAATCTTAAGCCACGTATTCATCTGCGCTATTCTCCTATTTCTGAGCTTGCTAGCACATGGCACTGGGAGTAATCCAGAGATTACAGCCCTAGAGGTCTTGCTTTTTAGTCTACTGCCTAACTCCCTGAATTCTAGATGCAAGACCTCATCCCTCTTTCTACCTATGTCACTGGTACCAACATGTGCCATCACCTCTGCCTTATCACCCTCCCCCTTCAGGATGCCCTGCAGCCGTTCAGTGACATCCCGGACCTGGCACCAGGGAGGCAAAACACCATCCTAGTGTCATGTTGATGGCCACAGTAGCGCCTATCTGTTCCCCTAACTATGGAATCCCCTATTACTATTGCGCTTCCTCTCTTCCTCCCCTCCTGTATAGCTTGTGGCGAGGGAAGCTTGGCTCTGTCTGCACTCCCTGGAGGAACCAGCGCCCTCACCAGTCTCCAAAATGGAATACGGATTTGCGAGCGGGACCCCAGGGGACTCCTGAACTACCTGCTTGTTTCTCTTGGACTGCTTGGTGGTCACCCATTCCCTTCCTTCCTCAAGTCCCTTCAGCTGCGGTGTGACCACCTCTCTAAACATGCTATCTACAATGCTCTCAGACTTGCGGATGCTCCACAGTGTCCCCAGCCGCTGTTTCAGCTCTGAAACCCGAGCTTCCAGGAGCTGCAGCTGGACACACTTCCTGCACACATGCTTGTCCCAGGCACTGGAAATGCTCCTAGCTTCCCACATGGAGCATGAGGAGCACACCACGGCTTTGAGCTCTCCTGCCATGACTTATCCCTTTAAATTAAACCTTTTAAATCAATTACTCTAGGGCCCTTCTTTCCTGATCCTCTTTACTACAGAATATACAAACTATAAACCACAAAAAGACCTTAAGCTATAGGCGATAAAAGTAGTAAATACTTAACCGACCTTACGCACTACTTACCAGTCATTCCTTTCCCTCGTAGCCTCTACTGCTGCAGCAGGGCAAGACCATTCTCTGCAGCTTTAAGAAGTTGGTATAGCAAAGAAAAAATGCAAAGAGCACCTCTTCCCCTATGCACCGAATTCCCACTGTGAACCAAATTGCCAATACCCACACTCACTCTGGCTGTGTCTCACTCACGATGAAGTCTCTCCCCTGCTCGCGTGCAAATCAATTATATCTGTCACATGATTGGGCCTGTGATCTCCGCCCCCTGTGTGGGTGGACACCCTATGCCAGTGGCTCTAAAGGTCACAGCTGCCCTCAACTTCTATGCCTCTGGCTCCTTCCAGGGGTTGGTGGGTGATCTTTGCGGTGTCTCCCAATCAGCTGTCCACATTTTGTGTCAAGCAGGTTATACGCTCTGTTTAGGCATGCATTGACCTTCATCCACTTCCGTTGGGACCAGGCAAGCCAGACACAGCAAGCCAGAGGCTTCGCGGCCACTGCTGGCTTCCCCCGCATCCAGGGTGCATTAGACTGCACACATGTGGCCATCAAGGCGCCAGCAGGTGAGCTCGATGCCTTCGTCAACAGGAAGGGCTCCCACTCCATGAACGTGCAGATAGTGTGTGATCACAGGATGCTGATTCTACAAGTCTGTGCAAGGTACCCAGGCAGCTCCCATGACACCTACATCCTCAGACACTTGTAGGTGCCGGGGCTCTTCAGTGCTCCAGCCCGGCTTGATGGATGGCTGCTGGGTGACAAGGGCTATCTCCTCAGAAGGTGGCTCATGATGCCTCTCCGCCATCCCAGAACAGAAGCTGAGCCACGGTACAATAGGAGCCACGCCTCCACGAGGGCTGTGGTGGAGAGAGCCATCAGTCTTCTCAAGATGCGCTTCTGATGCCTGGACCGCTTGGAGGACGCACTCCAGTACCCCCCAGATCATGGGTCGGTAATAGTGGTTGCATGCTACGCTCTGCACAATCTTGCGTTAGAAAGGGGGAATGCAGTGGACGATGAAGACGTCGATGCAGTGGGTGTGGCTGCACACAATGAGTCCAGCAGTGAATCCGAGGATGAGCATGCACAGGGAAATGCTGAGTGGCTAGACGCTGACCCAGGCATACTACAGGGAGGCAAGAACACCCAGGAGGCTTTAATCCAACGAACCTTCAGCTAGCCCACCACAGATGGACCTCCAGGGCAAGCCTGGGCTGTAAGCTCCATACTCGATATTAGCTAGTGCCAAATCTTCCAGGTTAGCAACAGTAACTAAGGGCCTTGTTAATAAAGCTGAATATCCCACAAAGCACATTTTTGGAAACCATGCACATGCAGAAGAAAAGAGGCACCCTCAGTCATGGTCACATGTCTGAATTTAATATCACAGGCAAAGAAACTTAATGAAACAAAATGACAAGGGTGTTCCAATTTAAAGCAAATCATAAAGACCTCATCTTGGGCCAACACAAAAGCACCAGTGATAAACCCGTTGTGTGCCTAACATGCCTTATGTTTACGTTTCCGGGTGCTACGTCTTGGTACTGCCCCATCACTGGGAGTGGCATCTGAGACAGCCTGCTGACTCTGCTGTCCTGTTGGCCTTGATGACCTTGGCGGTCATCCTCTAGCCCGTGGAGCCTGTGCTGGCCCCACCTGGGAATGATTTGCCAGTTCCACAGCTGGCATCTCCCCAGTCATCGCAGCCTCACTGGATGCTATGGTCACTGGGAGAGGGTCTGAGGAGCTGCCACCCCCATCCAGAATGCCCTGAGAGGTGCCTGCAGAGACAACAGGCAGCAGCTGCGCCAACGTGAGGTCGCTTCAGACCTCCCTGCTCACCGTGGATGGATGGGCACCGAGCTGGGAAACTTGGTGCCCACACCATCTCCCACACTGGCACTGACCAGCTAAGGTCAATGCCGATGTGAGGGCTTGCTGGTCACAGCGCATCCCTAGGAAGCCCTGATGGGCCTCCTGGAGAGGCTATCCACGAGAGTCGCCACTCTCTCCATGGAGGACACATGGCGCTCGGACGTGTGGCTCATTGCTTCGGCGATCGTCCACATAGACTCCTCCGCCACGGAGACCAAGTCGAGCATAGCCTCATGTATATCCCCCAGATGCTCCCGCACACCTGGCTGCATTTCATGCGGATGACTGATCAGCAGGCACCGACTGAGCATATGCCTGGTCCCCTGATTTTCTAACTCCCACTGAGGTGCTAGTGCCTGCGCTGGTTCCTGCCTGGCAGAGATGGTGTGACACTGGTGAGACTTCAGGGCCCTCAGGTGTGCGAGGGGGCCTCTGCTGCTCCTCCTCCCAGGCCTGCTGCTCTGATGCTGAAAGGAAGAACAAGAACATTGGATCAGTTAACGTGGAGGCAATGACAAAGTGCATCCCTGTCCTCTGGATCATTATGCACTCATCCTTCCATAAGCAATGGTCAAGCCATGTTGCAAAATTAAATCACTTAACATTCAGCACTGCTATGGCTGTTGGGAGAACAATGGAGACCTCACTGCTGGGCATACATACCTGGCCGTGGCACCCCAGCCTCACCGACACCAGTGGACTTGGGCGCATGGCGCCTCTCCAAATGCAGGGCCTTCTGCTCAAACCAGCTGAGAATGGCTAACTGTGCCTGGCCGCCATCATTCCTCACACGCTCTGCAGCATTATGAGCATTCTTCTCCTGAAAATGAGAGAAGAGCATTGATTTGTGCAAATTGTACATGGACTCTCTTCGCGCACGGCCCACCCCAACCAGAGTGGGACATTTCAGGGCTTCAGTGCCTCTTTACCCCACTGCTGCCGAACACTCACACAAAGGTGCTAGGCCTGTTCCCCAGTCCCCCCACCCCTTGGCCACATGCTGCCTACATCATATTAGCACCACACTGTGTATCCTTCCATAGCAAGGAGGTGCAAGCATGTGGAACGCAGAGGGCAGCTGATGGTTCGTTGCCACGCCACCTTGAAGCTCCCCTCCCAGCATGTCATCACCCTGACTTGGACATGTCCTGCAGTTCAAGCACACCACCTAGGTACAGCTCCTCCAGGTGGCCCCCAAAACAGTCATGTGGGTCCCAGTGTACCACACGCTGCAGGCGCAGAACCCATCTCTTCACCACCCTCTCAGGCTGACCTCGGCATGGGCAATATCTGCTGGCCCACCCAGCGAAGGACAATGATTCAATGCAGTCACTGCACTCAGACTTGGGGAGGCGGGGGCAGCAGGGGGGAAAGCCGACCTGCTGGGTCATGTGACCAATGCCAACATTGTCCTCACCCTTCCAGAGCGCAACAAGTCATTGAAACGCTTGTGACACTGGATCCAGGTGCGCCGCACCACGTCATGGGAGCTCACCACCTCCGGCACCTCCTCCCAGGCACGTTTCGTCATGTGGGGGTCCTCCTCCTCCCGCCCTAGGTAATCAGCACCTCCCGCCGTACTGCCACCTCCTTGAGGAGGGCAGCAAGGCAGTCATCGGAAAAACAAGGGGCACACTGGCCCTACTCTCTGGCCTGGCCTGCCCCGAAGGCCTACCCTCCGGCCTGGCCTGCCTCGATTGCCTACCCTCAGTACTGGCCTGCCCCGATGGCCTACCCTCCGGACTTGCATAACCTCCATTGCCCCTCTGCAGAGCCCTTTGCCCAGTCATTGCAAGCAGCCTTTCTAAGGCTTTCAGGCCTTCCTTTATACAGGCCGCCGGGTCACCATTGGACCCGGTGGGCTGAGTGCGCCCGCCGCCGCCCGCCCACTCCCGCTATGCATGGAAGTCGTGAAGTACGCTGGGTGGGCCCTAATTGGCCTGCCTGTGTAAAATGGCTGTGCAGACCTGATTGCAAGCGGCTAACCCCTGGAAATAGCTGGCAGCGTAAAAATTCAAAGCTACTGTGACCTTAAGTGCCACTGGCAGGACATGTGGATCTGTTGACTGTGGTGCCGGATCTTGTTGCACCATGGTGCAAAACTGAGTAACCAATTCCTGGATTAATCTGAGCCCTCTTCTGCACTGGTTTTCAGTTATATCGGCATATGCTTAACTCGGGGTAAAATCTTACCATACTCCTCCTCTGGCCTGGTGTAGTTAGCTAAGAAAAAGTTATTAAGCACCAAAAGGGAGATCTTCATGTAAATGCAGGGGGCATGG
Organism: Cetorhinus maximus; assembly: GCF_964194155.1. Lineage (NCBI taxonomy): Eukaryota > Metazoa > Chordata > Chondrichthyes > Lamniformes > Cetorhinidae > Cetorhinus > Cetorhinus maximus. The sequence goes on from NW_027597296.1 coordinate 43,343, forward strand.
CTAAAGTACTAAATAAGTGCTTTGCATCTGCCTTCATAGCATAAGCAAATAATACGATGATTATACTAAAAGAAGAGAGAGAAATTATGGACGGGATTGTAATAGATAGAGAAGATGTAGTAAAAAGATCAGCATTGATCACCTGGACCAGATCTGCATTCTAAGTTGCAGAAAATAGCAAAGGTATAAATAGTGGAGGTATTGGTCAAAATCTTTCAATCCTTAATGGGTACAGTAGTAGTGCTGGAGGACTAACGGTTGCTTTTAAACCTTTGCCTAAGAAAAGAGAAAAGGATAATCCAGAAAATTGCAGGCCAATAGCTGAGCATTGGAGGTGGGTAAGTTATTGGAAACTCATTATCAAGAACAAAATAAACTTGCATTTGGGTTAAACAAGATTTCCATTGTGAGATTGTTTTATCTCTACCTTTTAGCCTATTTCGATCCCTTCCCTTCACCCCTCCCCACCCCCATGAGGGCTATCTGTACCTTGCTTGTCCTGCTTTCTAACCTTAATTAGCACATTCCTTAAATAATATCACCACCTTCAACATCTCTTTTTGTCTATGATATCTTTTGGCTATCTCCACCTATCACTGGCCCTCTATCCAGCTCTATCTGTCCCACCCCCTCTTAAACCAGCTTATATTTCACTTCTTTTCTATTTTAACTTAGTTCTGTTGAAGAGTCATACGGACTCGAAACGTTAACTGTGCTCCTCTCCGCAGATGCTGCCAGACCTGCTGATATAGGTATTTTTATTTTTGCCTGAATCATTTGATGAAGTAACACAGAAAGGTGATCAAGGTAGTTCATAGATGTTTGTTGTGTGCAAAAACTTTTGGAAGGCTTTGAAGTGCCACACAGGAGGCCTACTGAAAGTCCATAAATGGAAAGTGGCAGTATGGATACAAAATTCTCTCAGGAAACAAAATGGATGGGTCTTTATTAGACTAGGAGCTGATTTGCAGCAGTGTTTCTCTATGATCAGTTTAGGTCCATTGCTGTTTCATTTTTTATAAACAACCTGGACTTGGGTGGCATTGTAAAGTTTGTTAGAATCGTATCTCTCAAGACTGAATTTTTCTTCTACAAAATGGAAGGGCTTGGCATTATCTATACATTTGGATGCTGACCTGGGATTTTTTAAAAAAGATTATAAGTTCATCTTGGAATTATCAACAAACAGGCCTCTTCCAAGGAATCACCTGACCTTTATGGTACTTGAGGAAGAATTGGTTGTTTGTTTTGAACAGCAATCACTTTTATTGATGGGGAAAAAGACTGAAAAGACAAAAGTTGGTAATTTGCTGGAAATCACGTGGGAGAGGTAAAAAAACTTAACTTGTGAACCTGCTGGTTTTGAAGGCAGTCTTGTTGGGGAACAAGCTGAAGCAGGAAGGCTACCCTGACTGGCTCTCTCTCTCTCTCTCTAACTTGCCTGCAATTGTGTGTGGCTATCAACCTGTAGTCAGAGAATCCTCACTGAGTGTAACTGGTCAGCATTTGAACCTATAAAGCTGAGACCAATTGGTGAGAACTTCCAGATGTCCACATGAGGGAATTCCAGGTCAACAACGTTGAGACCCTGCGAACTTTGTCCTTTCTTTGTAACACCCATCATCTAAAGCCCATCTTTGCAGGGAGACTCTATGGGCAGCATTTTTCCGTCGGCGAACAGGGGGGGGCAGGGCCTGCTCGCTGACGCGTAAAATGATGCGTGGCGACGTCACCGCAGGTCATTCAGATATTCAGTTCGGTGGGCGGGCAGCCGACTTGGCTGCGTGCCCGCCGAGCTGTCAAAGGCCTATTAAGGCCTGTTAAAAAGTAATTAAAGTAATTAACTGAGCTGCCCGTCCAACCTTAATTGGCTCGCCCACGTAAAATGGCGGCGCGGACCCAATCGGGGACGTCGATCGGCTTCACGCCCGCCCCTGCACAACCACCCCGACGGGGGGAAATTTCTGGCCTATTTGTTTGTCCTTTGTTTGTCTGTGTGTGTGTCTGTGCTGGGAGAATTCTTTAGGAAGAGATAGATTACAATTGTATGTTAATCTGTACTGCAACTTGTTAAAAAGAAGTTTTGTTTTATAATAAACAGTTGTTCTGAGTGTATTGAAAGAAGCCTGGTTGAAGACTCTTTTATTCAGGGCACAAGTAGGGGCAATAGACGATTGGCTATTTGGTAAGAAAATTAAACTTTTAAATTAATGGTACGGCCTGTGGAGTAGTGGGGCTAGATGATACGTGCATTCCTTCTATCCTGGTCCTAACAAGTTTGCAGATGACACAAAAATTTGCAAACCAGGAGACAGGAATGAGGATAGTTACAGACTACAGAATGACAAATACAGGCGTTGAAATGGACAGAAGCATGGTAGATGAAGTTCAATGCAGAGAAATGCGAAATGATGCAGTTTGGAAAAGCTAATATGAAATGACAGCATCCTGTAAATTGCCCGCTCTTGAAAAACGTAGGGGAGCAGAGAGACCCTGGGATCCATGTGCACAAATCTTAAAATGTGGCGGGGCAAAAATATGGTTATAAAAATATATACAAATCACTTGGGTTTATAAATACAGGAATAGAATATGAGAGCAAAGATATCACATTAGAACTTTATAAAACACTGTTTAGGCCTCAGCCGAAATATTGTGGTGTCCTGGCCAGAAGCCAGAAAGGAAAATATATATATGTGATATATATCTATGTCAACCTGGCTACTTTATAAAGTTATTATTTTTATTTTAAAAATGGGCAAGGCTTTACCTCGACTAGCCATGACTCATTCCAGAGGAATTTCTAACCTTCAGAAACCAGCGGGGCCCTTGTTATCTTTAAAGAGGTGCTAATACGCTGTGTCTGCTGACAATCAAATTCCAAAGACGTGTACCCTTTCACATTTTTAAGGCAGAGCTCCGGCCAACAGAGACGGTATGTCTGCAAAGGACTCCTTTATTAAACACCTCAAGATTCCAGACCTGGAATCTTTTGTCCAACACCCAGGAGAAGAAGTGGGAGGTATGTCACATGTCCTCCCCCAAGTTGCTAGAACCTATAATATTACCATGTGGAACTTTTTCTTTATATTTGTTCATGGGACGTGGGCGTCACTGGCTGGGCCAGCATTTATTGCCCATCTCATTTACTGCCCTTGTTCAGAGGCCATTAAAGAGTCAACCACATTGCTGTGGGTCTGGAGTCACATGTAGCCCAGACCAGGTAAGGATAGTAGAATTCTTTCCCTAAAGGATATTAGTGAATCAGATGGGTTTTTACAACATCGACAATGGTTTCACAGTCATCATCAGACTTTTAATTGCAGATTTTTGTTGAATTTAAATTCCAGCATCTGCCATGGTGGGATTTGAATCCTTGGTGGGTCTTTGGAATACCAGTCCAGTGACAATACCACTATGCCACCACTTCCCCGCTGAACCAAGGCAGTCTACCATTTTATCATCTAGCAGGTAGCAACAGAAAGAGTTCTATCTCGGTAATATGCCTGGCCCTTGTCTACACTGTGAACTACTGGAACATTGGAACTAATGTATCTGTGCCTTCAAGACTATGTCTTGACACGTCTTCTCTCATTGTGGAAGTCCTCGCTTCTGGAAAGACGGATCACCCTGCAACAGCCTACTAACCTCTGAAATAATATGCCACTGGACCTTTTGATTCTGGACTCTGGACTCACGTGAAACCATAATTCTTATTTTTATCGTGGTCTTGCCTGTGCTCCTTTTCTTTCCCTTATCCCTTTTTTATTGTATGAGAAAAAGGGGCAGATGTTGTGAAACCCCTTTCCTGCCTTTTCTTCAGTCAGATGTTTCTTACGACTCAAATTTAAATCTTTCTTCTTTACGGGTACTGATTGATTTAGTGTGTATTCGTAGCATTTTTTTGTGTATATTTAAGATTTTAAGCAGATTTAACTTCTGTCCTCTATTTATTTATAAATGCATACATAAATTGAAATCTCTTTGGCAGCTCGGTCAGAGCTTATGGTTTCATTGGTACTGAATGGTGAACCAATGACAATATGAAATTTCTGACTAATATTATATGCGCTGTTCCATATTACAGGTAGATGAGCTAATGAGACAGGAACTGAAGAACTTAAAACTAGCAGTGGACAGGGATAAAAGTACAAAGAAGAAAGGTGGGAAGAAGGTAAGTGCCCATGTTCAATCAGCAAAATGCACCTATAATGTATTATGCATCAAAGTGAAGCTATGCTGAAGTTTCCATGAAAACCTATTAAATGTCTCATGAATCAAAACAAGTGAGCAACTTATTAGATAATAATTAATTCGTGACTGGGACAGGGCAGTACAAAGAGGAGCAAAATTTCCAAGAGAGCCACTTTTCAACTGACCAGTGTCTTTGTCCTATTTTTTAACTGGCTTAAACTGAATGCTGGTCACCGCTGCTGCAGGTGTTTAAAGCTGTATTCACGTGGTAACAGCTGTCTAAGCACCCAAACGTCTGGCTGCAATGTAACAAACACCGCCCAAACGGTTGCAACAGTCAATTTATTCATCATTCTGATTTGGGGCATGGCTAGATGTTTATGGGTGAGAACTGTACCAGCTGAATGGACGTTTGAATCAGAGTAAAAGATTCTGGATATGCCAAAGTGTGGGCTCCTTATGCTTGAAATCCTTCTACCTTTAGCACTATATTTCATTTGATGACACGCGATCTGCCTGATCTATGCTGATATCTGGGTGGAAATCACGTGGAAACTTCAAGCCTATACATTGCTCTTGAGTATTGAGCAGAAATTGAATTGAAGGTGTTAGGTCCGGTTTCTAGCAAGGAGGAGCCACAGGCGTATCAGGGTATCTACTTAAAAACTTGTTTAGTTACACTATGTACAGAGAGAGTTATTGGGAAGGCACATTACCCCTCAGCGCTGCCCGTCTGCTCCCTACAGTACCTATTACACTGCTGCCTGATGTCAATGCCACATTGCATGTGCCCCACAGATTAACATATCGATTCCGTTAACCCTTTATCCTACACCTTCCCCCAAGTACACTATCTTCTTTTTAACAACAATATGAAACTATCTCTTTAGCTATTTACATGACCTTTGTTTTTTAAACTATTCACGTTGCTGTCCCCCTCTCCCCGCAGCCCCCTAAGTCCCCCAGTTACAAAATTGAGTCACTGGGGAGCCTTACCCCTTCTGCCCGAGTGTGTCCTGGTGATTGCCCCGCTAGGTCAGAGGACTGGAAGTGGGTCCTGGGTTAAGTCAACAACCCTTGGAGCATCTGGAGTGTTGTGGGAGTCGTCCGGCCACATCTCGGGGTATTCTAAATCTTCTTGTCTGCTGGGAATGAGTGCAATGAAGGCTGTTCTGTTTCTTCAGTTAGTACCAGATGGCGTCTGGACAAGCTGTTAGTGAGAATGAGGCCTTTGGTGTTCTGGTCCCAGATCCAGACCCACTGGCCCAATGTCAAAGGTGGCAAAGCTTTTGCTCTGTGTCTGGCATTGCACCATTGGTATTGCTTTTCCCAGAGGTTCAACTCCTTCGCTCTTACTGACTTATGGTCAATGGGGGTGATATGTGACTGAAGTCTTGAAGGTAACAGGGGAATTGCGTTTTTAAATGATGGCCCATGAGGAATTCGGCGGAGAGAATCCGATGGCCAGGATAGTAGCCCGATACTGCTTGGGAGCTGCACGCCAATCCAAATTCTTGGACATCAGGTCCTTACAAGTGTCAACTGCTCGCTCAGCCTCCCCATTGGCTTGTGGGTGAAGAGGTGAGTTTGTGACGTGAGAGATCTTGTTATCAACAGTGAACTGCCAAATATGGTTGTTGGCGAATTGGGGCCCGTTATCTGAAATAATTGCATCTAGGAGCCCATGGGTGTAAAAAATGTAACGCTTTGATGATTAATTCCGCTGTGGTTGTGTCAAGTCTGATTATCTCTAACCATTGAGAATGATAATCAGTAACCATGAAGTATGGCTTGCCATGGAAGTCAAAGATGTCAAGGCCTAACTTCTGCCCCAGGCGGCGAGGAAAGACAGATGGTCCCAGGGGTTCTGTTGGTGTTGGAGTGTGAATGCTGCAGGTGTGGCAGAATAGGACAAAATCCTGGATCACTTGTGTGATACCCAGCCACCACACCGATTGTAGGGCTCTCCGCTCTGCATTTAGCGATGCCAAGATGACCTCCATGGAGACTGTGAAGAATATTTTGTCATATGGCATATGCAATGACTAAACAATGGTCTTAAACTAGGAGGTTGTCCACAATGGTCAAGTGGGCTCGTTGCTCATTGTATTTGCTGATAAGATAGGGCTGTTTTTGGACCACCCTTGGAGATAGCTAATTGAATTTCAACACCTTCTCCCTGTCTTTTAACTTCCAATCCTCCCTGCTTCAACCTGTGAGCTTGTGATCTTGTCACCACACAATTGGGAAACAATCCAGATGCTCTTTCTGCAACACCTCCGTTGAAAACATAACTACAGACTGCTCAACTACCATAGGCATCACCTACATCTGTGACCCAGCTATATCATTACCTAAAATAAATTGGACCCCTGCAATGGGCAATTTTTCCATTATTTTTACCTACTGCACCCTGTACACAGGGAAAGACTTCCCTTTCACATACAAAACCTTTAAACATTTCTGCAACCTGCTCCTCAGAATTCCCTTTGGTAAATTGTGAACACATTCCCACTTTTTTACCTATCACTGATTCTTCCTGCTTTACCTGTACACAAACCACTGGTTTTATCCTATGCCTGAACCTCAGAACCCATAAAACTTTTACGTCCAGAACTTTTCTGCATCCCAATAATTTCAACAGATTTTCCCTGTAATTTCCAACACACTGACTTCGTGTGCCCTACCTTATTACAATGAAAACACCTCAATTTTTGAGTGTCACTTCTACCCTCAACTTCCTGGGAATTTCCACCTACTCCTCTTCCCTGACTACCCACCTTCTTTTCACCTTCCCACTTTCTATCCTTTCTCTAATTTAAAAGGGTGACAAAAAAAGGTTTAGATCTATGAACTAACTCATAATCATCAGCTATCTCTGCTGCTAGTCTTACCATTTTAACCCTCTTGTTCCTCCACATGAGTTCTCACTACCGAAGGCGTTGAATCTTTAAATTCTTCCAAAAGAATTACTTCTCTAAGAGCTGCATGTGTTGTCTCTATCTTTAATGCCCATATCCACCAGTCAAAATTACTTTGTTTTCCTCCCTCAAACTCAACCTAAGTTTGCCCAGGCTGTTTTCTTATATTCCTAAATTTCTGCCTGTATGCCTCAGGAATCAACCCATATGTACTCAAAATAGCCTTTTGTACCACATCATAGTCCACTGACATTTCTTCTGACAGTGAAGCATAAACCTCATATGCTCTACCCACTAACCTAGATTGTAACAACAATGTCCAGTTTTCTTGTGGCCATTTCATCTGTCTAGCTATCTTCTCAAATGAAATAAAGAACACCTCCACATCTCTTTCTTCAAACTTCAGAAGAGCTTGCACAAATTTAAACATCTGCCCACTGGGTTTTAGGTTAAAGGTTTTTTCATCATCAGAATTTTGCTCAGCATCTGATGTCTCTTTTTTTAAAGCCCAGCTTTTTAAGTCGGTACTCTCTGTCTCTTTCCTTATCTCTCTCTTCTATTGCTAACTTTTCCTTCTGGAGGTCAAGTTTTCACATTTCCATTTCTTTTTGAAATAATCTTTCTTTTTCCCTTTCCTTTTCTGCTGCCTCTAGCCTTTTCAATTCCAATTATTTTTCTTTCGCCTCCAATTCCAGTATTTTCAGTTCCTTTGCTTGTTCAGATTCAAGTTTCTTAGTTCTAACTGAAGTCTCACTACTTCCATCTGTGACTCACTAGTGTCAGGTATCACTTCCATCTTCAGATACTGTGCTATCACTTCAAATATGTCTGCTTTCTTTGCCCCTACAGGTAACCTCAACTGCAATTTATCTGCCAACTCTGTTAATTTATCCTTAGATACTTTTTGTAACTCAATCAGAGTTATATCCTCTGCTTCCAAAAATGTTTTAATCATGGATACTGCCATTTTTTGCAGACTCACCACTTTAAAAATCCCTCACACGAGCTTCTGAATTCAAAGTGCTTCTCGAACTCATAACTTCACCAACTCCAAATCACTCAAGGAATTTCAAAGATCCCACAAAGAGCCCCCAATTTGTTATGACCCAGCAGATGATGTGTGCCAGGCGGATCAAATCCATGAAGGAAACTTGATCTAACAGTCACAACAGTTTCACAATTTTTATTTATTTTGAGATGCGTGACCTGAATTCAGTAGTAGTAAGTCCACCCAGACTTGAGTTTTTTTTAGAAAACTAAATTAAACATTTATTAACAAAAGAAAAGATTTCAAGCACATACATAGGTCTACAAATTACTACTATAATAACTCCTAAAACCCCTAATTAATCTGGCTTCCGGTTACACCCCGGTTAAGCCAACAGTAAACAAAACAATAGATTTTAAATAGATTCCAGCCAGTTAACACAATACTCTGGGCAGTAGAATTCAAAGTGGCTTTTCCCAGCTTCGGATTCTGTAGACAGCAACTTAATGCACAAGTACTGGAGGCTTTTCAGCTTCAGATAGTTATTAAAATGCCTACCCTGACACAAAATCTCTTCTCCTTTATACATCTTTCTCCCTTTTATTGCAAATTCCATTGTTCCCATATGACTTTGGCACTTTTATGTTGACCCTGGCAAGCTCACACTTGTTCAGCATGAGAGCTGCTTCATGGAGTGCCTTGAGGACCTCCCTTACCTTATAGTCGTGTTTGTCTACAGTGGAACCATGTATAAGGATGTCATCCAAATGGCAGATAGCCCCTTGTTTGCCTGTAAGGATTGTTGACATGATATGTTGGAATATCTCAGGGGCAGACAAAATGCTGAAAAGGAGACAGTTAAAGCAAAATTGACCAAAGGACATGATGAAGATTGTCAGGAGCCTAGATTCCTTCTGTACCTGAAAACTTTGACAGAATTCTGCGCGCAACTGTGTTAACTTGCACTCAGTGGCAAAATTCTGTGTTCGAAAGTGATTTTTAAATCATCACCAGACATCCGAAAGTAATCAAATGAAGGAACTAACCTGAAACCGCATCAATTGTGAATACCAACTGTTCATCTGACATCATTGGTGTTAAACCCTCATGAATCGGTGATCAGCTAGCTCATAAGTGTGCTCACAACAAGTTCTGGCTTGTTTAACTGCTCATAGATAGAATGTTGTTGTTGTAGTCCCTGTAGCTAGCTGCAGCACAGATAGAAATTGTTGTTGAAAATGAACTAAGTCCCTCATGCAGCCCATACTTGGAAATTTGGCCCTGTGAAGTGCACGTACCAGCAATTAGTATTGGCCAGCTTGGTAGTCTGCCTCCCTATTTCCAATATCATAGCGTATAGAGATATAGTTAGGCGGAATATAGATATTAGGTAGAATTCATATATAATTAGCAGCGTATACTTTAGAATTGAATAAATGGTTACAATTTGTTAACAGGCAGAACGAGCCAAAAACTTCCCATTTGAACACACACACACACACAGGGACAGCTCTGAATTTAAAGACAGCTGAGGTCCTTCTGTGTTTAGAATTAAAGCAGAATTTTAAAAAGCCTTTTTCAGACAGAGGCACCAGATATGGACTACTATCAAGAGCTAGTGGGAACCTGACCCCTCACCTACACCCAACCCCCAAAATTCTCCTGTGTCCAACCCTGCCAAACACCCTCCTACAACCAATATGCTGTAGTGGTATTGCCACTGGACTAGTAATCTGGAGACCTATGGTAATGCTCCAGACCCAGGTTCAAACCCCACGGCAGATGGTGGAATTTGAATTCAGTAAAAATCTGGAATTAAAAAGTCTAATGATGACCATGAAACTGTTGTCATAAAAACCCATCTGGTTCTCTAATGCCCCTTTAGGGAAGGAAATCAATCGTCCTTGGCCTACACTTCAGATCCACAGCAATGTGGTTGACTCTTAAATGGCCTAACAAGCCACTCAGGTATCAAAGCCCCAAAAAAGGAATGAAACCGAATGGACCACTGGAAACGACAACAAAGCCTGCAAAGCCCTCCTTACTAACATCTGGGAGTTAATGCCAAAATGGGGAGAGCTGTCTTGCAGACTAGTCAAGCAACAGCCATCCTCATGGGAATCATAACTTACAGATAATGTCCCAGACACCACAATCACCATTGCTCGGTATGTCATGTGCCGCCGGAGGTGGCGGCAGAGCGGTATACAATCCGGAGGGAGTTGCCATGGGAGTCCTCAACATCGACTCTGGACCCCATGAAGTCTTATAGCATCAAACATGGGCAAGGAAACCTGCATGTGCTCCTCCATGTTGAACACCACTCTGAGGGATCATTGAGGGTGGCAAGGGCGCAGAATGTACTCTGGGTGGGGGACTTCAATGTTCATTACCAAGAGTGGCTCAGTAGCACCGCTACTGACTGAGCTGGCTGAGTCCTAAAGGACATAGCTGCTAGACTGGGTCTGCAGCAGATAGTGGAGGAACCAACAAGAGGGAAAAACATACTTGACCTCATCCTTACCAACCTGCCTGCCGCAGATGCATCGATCCATGACAGTATGGGTGGGAGTGACAGTTGTTGTGTGGCACTACCACCGTACTAAATGAGATAAATTTAGCAACTTAAGACTGGGCATCCATGAAGTGCTGTGGGCCATCAGCAGCAGCAGATTCGTACTTCAGCACAATCTGTAACCTCATGGCCCGGCATATCCCCCCCATTCTACCATTACCATCAAGCCAGGGGATCAAACCTGGTTCAATGAAGAGTGCAGGAGGGCATGCCAGGAGCAGCACCAGGCACACCTGACAATCAGGTGTCAACCTGGTGAAGCTACAACACAGGTCTACTTGCGTGCCAAACAGCATAAGCAGCAAGCGATAGATAGGGCTAAGCGATCTCACAACCAACGAATCAGAACTAGATAAGGCTGAAGCATTTGCTACAATCTTCGGCCAGAAGTGCCGAGTGGATGATCCAACTTGGCCCCCTCCAGAGGTCCCCAGCATCACAGATGCCAGTCTTCAGCATATTCAATTCACTCCTCATGATATCAAGAAACGGCTGAAGGCACGGGATAATGCAAAGCCTATGGGCCCTGACAATATTCTGGCAATAGCACTAAAGACTTGTGCTCTAGAACTTGCCGCGTCCCTAGCCAAGCTGTTCCAGTACAGCTACAACACTGGCATCTACCCAGCTTCATGCAAAATTGCCCAAGTACGTCCTATACACAAAAAGGAGGACAAATCCAACCCGGCCAATTACCACCCAATCAGTCTACTCTCAACCATCAGTAAAGTAATGGAAGTTGTCATCAACAGTGCTATCAAGCGGCAAGTGCTTAGCAATAACCTGCTCATTGATGCTCAGTTTGGGTTCGTCCAGGGCCACTCAGCTCCTGACCTCATTTGCTTTAAACATGGACAAAAGAGCTGAACTCCCGAGATGTGGTGAGAATGACTGCCGTTGACATCAAGGCCGCATTTGACTGAATGAGGCATCAAGGAGCCCCAGCAAGTCAATGGAAATCAGGGGAAAAACTCTCCACTGGCTGGAGTCATACCTAGCACAACGGAAGATGGCTGTGGTTGATGGAGGTCATCTCAGCTCTAGGACATCATTATAGGAGGTCCTCAGGGTAGTGTCCTCAGCTAAACCATCTTCAGCTGCTTCATCAATGACCTTGAGTCGGTAGTTAGGAAGGCAAATGCAATGTTGGCATTTATTTCGAGAGGACTAGAATATAAAAGCAGGGATGTGCTGCTGAGGCTTTATAAGGCTCTGGTCAGACCACATTTAGAATATTGTGAGCAATTTTGGGCCCCGTATCTCAGGAAGGATGTGCTGGCCCTGGAGAGGGTCCAGAGGAGGTTCACAAGAATGATCCCAGGAATGAAAGGCTTAACATATGAGGAACGTTTGAGGACTCTGGGTCTATACTCGATGGAGTTTAGAAGGATGAGGGGGGATCTGATTGAAACATACAGAATACTGAAAGGCCTGGATAGAGTGGATATGGGGAAGATGTTTCCATTAGTAGGAGAGACTAGGACCCGAGGGCACAGCCTCAGGGCAAAGGGAAGACATTTTAGAACAGAGATGAGGAGAAACTTCTTTAGCCAGAGAGTGGTGAATCTATCGAATTCATTGCCACAGAAGGCTGTGGAGGCCAGGTCATTGAGTGTATTTAAGACTGAGATAGATAGGTGCTTGATTGGTAAGGGGATCAAAGGTTACGGGGAGAAGGTGGGAGAATGGGGTTGAGAAACTTATCAGTCATGATTGAATGGCGGAGCAGACTTGATGGGCCGATTGGCCTAATTTCTGCTCCTATGTCTTATGGTCTTATGGTCTTCCTTCCATCATAAGGTTCACTGATGATTGCACAATATTCAGCACCATTCATGACTCCTCAGATACTGAAGCAGTCCATGTCCAAATGCAGAAAGACCTAGACAATATCCACGCTTGGGCTGACAAGCGGCAACTAACATTCACACCAGACAAGTGCCAGGCAATGACCATCTCCAACAAGGGGGCATCTAACCATCGCCCCCATGGCATTCAATGATATTACCATCACTGAACCCCCCACTATCAACATCCTGGGAGTTACCATTGACCAGAAACTGAACTGGACTAGCCATATAAATAAAAAACGAAAACAAAAATACCTGGAAAAACTCAGCAGGACTGACAGCATCTGTGGAGAGGAACAAAGTTAACGTTTCGAGTCCATATGACATTTCAACAGAACTAAGGAAAAATAGAAAAGAGGTGAAATATAAGCTGGTTTGGGGGGGGGTGAGACATGTAGAGCTGGATAGAGGGCCAGTGATAGGTGAAGATAACCAAAAGATGTCATACACAAAAGGGCAAAGAGGTGTTGAAGATGGTGATATTATCTAAGGAATGTGATAATAGGTGACATTAAGGGTAGAAAGCAGGACAAGCAAGGTACAGATAGCCCTAGTAGGGGTGGGGTGGGGGGAAGGCATCGAAATAGGCTAAAAGGTAGAGATAAAACAATGGATGGAAATACATTTAAAAATAATGGAAATAAGTGGGAAAAGAAAAATCTATATAAATTATTGGAAAAAAGGGGGATCAGAAAGGGGATGGGGATGGGGATGGAGGAGAGAGTTCATGTTCTCAGAGTTCAGAAACAGTGAGAGGGAGAGCAGGAACAGTTGCTTCAGACACAGTGTGGGAGAGAGCTGGAACAGCTGCTTCAGAAACCGTGTGGGAGAGAGCAGGACAGCAGCTTCAGAAACCATGCTAGAGAGATCAGGGACAGCTTCTTCAGAAACAGTGTGGGAGAGAGCGTGGACAGCTTCTCCAGAAACAGTGTAGGAGAGAGCGGGACAGCAGCTTCAGAAATAGTGTAGGAGAGAGCGGGGACAGCAGCTGCAGAAACCGCGTGAGAGAGATCAGGGACAGCTTCTTTAGAAACAGTGTGGGAGAGAGCGGGACAGCAGCTTCAGAAACAAGTAGGAGAGAGCGGGGACAGCTTCTTCAGAGACAAGTAGGAGAGAGCGGGGACAGCTTCTTCAGAAACAAGTAGGAGAGAGCGGGGACAGCTTCTTCAGAAACAGTGTAGGAGAGAGCGGGACAGCTTCTTCAGAAACAGTGTTGGGGAGAGCGGGGACAGCTTCTTCAGAAACAGTGTGGGAGAGATCAGGGACAGCTTCTTCAGAAACAGTGTGGAAGAGAGTGGGGACAGCAGCTTCAGACACAGTGTGGGAGAGAGCAGGGAGAGCAGCTTCAGACAGTGTGGGAGAGAGCGTGACAGCAGCTTCAGAAAGAGTGTGGAAGAGAGTGGGGACAGCAGCTTGAGAAGCAGTGTGGGAGAGAGCAGGACAGCAGCTTCAGAAACTGTGGGAGAGAGCGTGACAGCAGCTTCAGAAACCGCGCGAGAGAGATCAGGGACAGCAGCTTCTGAAACAGTGTGAAAGAGAGCCGAGACAGCAGCTGCAGAAACCACGCAACAGAGAGCAGGGATAGCAGCTTCAGAAGCAGTGTGGGAGAGAGAGAGGGGGCAGCCGCTTAAGAAACAGGATGGGAGAGAGTGGGACAGCAACTTCAGAAACATTGTGGGAGAGAGCGGGACAGCAGTGTCAGAAACAGTGTGGGAAAGAGCAGGAACAGCTGCTTCTGAAGCAGTGAGAGGGAGAGCAGGAACAGTTGCTTCAGACATAGTGTGGGAGAGAGTGGGGACAGCCGCTTGAGAAACAGCGTGGGAGAGAGCGGGACAGCAGCTTCAGAAACCGCCCTAGAGAGAGAGCAGGAACAGTTGCTTCAGACACAGTGTCGGAGAGAGCTGGAACAGCTGCTTCAGGAACAGTGTGGTAGAGAGCGGGCACAGCAGCTTCAGAGACAGTGTGGGAGAGAGCAGGGACAGCAGCTTCAGAAACATTGTGGGAGAGAGCAGGGAAAGCACCATCAGAAGCCGTGTGGGAGAGAGTGGGACAGCGGCTTCAGAAGCAGTGTGAGAGAGCGTGACAGCAGCTTCAGAAACCGCGCGAGAGAGATCAGGGACAGCAGCTTCTGAAACAGTGTGGGAGAGAGCAGGACAGCTGCATAAGAATCAGTGTGGGAAAGAGCAGGAACAGCTGCTTCTGAAACAGAGAGGGAGAGCAGGAACAGTTGCTTCAGACACAGTGTGGGAGAGAACAGGACAGCAGCTTCACAAACCGCGCTAGAGAGATCAGGGACAGCTTCTTCAGAAACAGTGTTGGAGACAGCAGGGCCAGCTGCTTGAGATAGTGTGGGAGAGAACGGGGAGAGCTGCTGCAGAAACCGCGCGAGAGAGAGCAGGGAGAGCAACTTCAGAAACATTGTGGGAGAGAGCAGGGACAGCAGCTTCAGAAACCGCGCGAGAGAGAACGGGACAGCAGCTTCAGAAACAGTGTGGGAGAGAGCTGGAACAGCAGCTTCAGAAACCGCGCGAGAGAGAGCAGGGACAGCTGCTTCAGAAACTTTGGAACAGAGAGCAGGACAGCTGCTTCAGAAACATTGTGGGAGAGAGTGGGGACAGCAGCTTGAGAAACAGTGTGGGAGAGAGCGGGACAGCAGCTTCAGAATCAGTGTGTGTGGGAGAGCGGGACAGCAGCTTCAGAAACATTGTGGGAGAGAGCAGAGACAGCAGCTTCAGAACCGCGCGTGAGAGCAGGGACAGCAGCTTCTGAAACTGTGGGAGAGAGCGGGACAGCAGCTTAAGAAACCGCGCTAGAGAGATCAGGGACGGCTGCTTGAGATACAGTGTGGGAGAGAGCGGGGAGAGCTGCAGCAGAAACCGCGCGAGAGAGAGCAGGGACAGCAACTTCAGAAACAGTGTGGGAAAGAGCGGGGACAGCAGCTGCAGAAACTACCTGACAGAGAGCAGGGACAGCGGCTTCAGAATCAGTATGGGAGAGAGAGCGGGACAGCAGCTTCAGAAGGAGTGTGGGAGAGAGCGGGGACAGCCGCTTCAGAAACTGTGGGAGAGAGCGTGACAGCAGCTTCAGAAACTGTGGGAGAGAGCGGGGACAGCACCATCAGAAGCCGTGCGAGAGAGAGCGGGACAACAGCTTCAGAAACTGTGGGAGAAAGCGTGACAGCAGCTTCAGAAATCGCGCGAGAGAGATCAGGGACAGCTTCTTCAGAAACAGTGTGAAAGAGAGCCGAGACAGCAGCTGCAGAAACCACGCGACAGAGAGCAGGGATAGCAGCTTCAGAAGCAGTGTGGGAGAGAGAGCGGGGACAGCCGCTTAAGAAACTGTCTGTGTGAGAGGGCAGGACAGCTGCTTCAGAAGCAGTGTGGGAGAGAGAGTGGGACAGCAGCTTAAGAAACCGCGTGAGAGAGAACAGGGACAGCAGCCTCTGAAACCGCGTGAGAGAGAACAGGGACAGCAGCTTCAGAAACCGCGCGAGGGAAATCAGAGGCAGCTTCTTTAGAAACAGTGTGGGGGAGAACGGGACAGCAGCTTCAGAAACAGTGTGGGAGAGAGCGGGACAGCAGCTTCAGAAGCATTGTGGGAGAGAGGGGGGACAGCAGCTTCAGAAACAGTGTGTCAGAGAGAGCAGGGAAAGCATCTTCAGAAAACGCGCGGGAGAGAGCACGGACAGCTTCTTCAGACAGAATGTGGGAAAGAGCAGGAACAGTTGCTTCAGAAAGCGTGTGTGGGAGAGCAGGGGCAGCAGCTTCAGAAACATTGTGGCAGAGAGCGGGACAGCAGCTTCAGAAACAGTGTGGGAGAGAGCGAGATAGCAGCTTCAGAAACAGTGTGTATGGGAGAGCAGGACAGCTGCTCAGAAACAGTGTGCAAGAGAGCAGGGACAGCAGCTTCAGAAACATTGTGGCAGAGAGCGGGGACAGCAACTTCAGAAGTAGTGTGGGAGAGAGCGGGACTACAGCTGCAGTAACAGTGTGGGAGAGAGCAGGAACAGCAGATTCAGAAACAGTGTTGGAGAATGCAGAACAGCAGCTTCAGAAGCAGTGTGGGAGAGAGCGAGACAGCAGCTTCAGAAACCGCGTGAGAGAGAGCGGGACAGCTGCTTCAGAAACACTGTGGGAGACAGCGGGGACAGCAGCTTCAGAAACAGTGTGTGTGCGAGAAAGGGACAACAGCTTCAGAAACAGTGTGTGTGAGAGAGTGGGTCAGCACCTTCAGAAACACTGTGGGAGAGAGCGGGGACAGCAGCTTCAGAAACAGTGTGTGTGCGAGAGAGGGACAACAGCTTCAGAAACAGTGTGTGTGAGAGAGTGGGTCAGCACCTTCAGAAACACTGTGGGAGAGAGCGGGGACAGCAGCTTCAGAAACAGTGTGTGTGAGAGAGCGGGACAGCAGCTTCAGAAACAGTGTGTGTGAGAGAGCAAGGGACAGCAGCTTCAGAAACAGTGTGGGAGAGAGCGGGACAGCAGCTTCAGATACAGTTTGGGAGAGAGCGGAACAGCAGCTTCAGAAACAGTGTGTGTGAGAGAGCAGGGCAGCCGCTTCAGAAACAGCGTGGGTGAGAGACCGGGACAGCAGCTTCGGAAACAGTTTGGGAGAGAGCGGAACAGCAGCTTCAGAAACAGTGTGTGTGAGAGCAGGGCAGCCGCTTCAGAAACAGTGTGGGAGAGAGCGTGACAGCAACATCAGAAACAGTGTGGTAGAGAGCAGAGACAGCAGCTTCAGACACATTGTGAGAGACAGCAGGAACAGCTGCTTCAGAAAGGGTGTGGGAGAGAGTGGGGCAGCAGCTTCAGAAACTGTGTGAGAGAGAGCGGGACAGCAGCTTCAGAAACCGCGTGAAAGAGACCAGGGACAGCTGTTGCAGAAACAGTTTGGGAGAGAGTAGAGACAGCAGCTTCAGAAACACTGTGTGAGAGAGCGGGACAGCAGCTTCAGAAACAGTGTGTGTGAGAGAGAGACTGGGGACAGCTGCTTCAGAAACACTGTGGGAGAGAGCGGGGACAGCAGCTTCAGAAACAGTGTGGGAGAGAGCGGGGACAGCAGCTTCAGAAACATTGTGGCAGAGAGCGGGACAGCAGCTTCAGAAACAGTGTGTGTGAGGGAGCAGGGACAGCAGCATCAGAAACACTGTGGGAGAGAGCGAGACAGCAGCTTCAGAAACAGTGTGTATGAGAGCAGGACAGCTGCTCAGAAACAGTGTGCAAGAGAGCAGGGACAGCAGCTTCAGAAACCGCGCGAGAGAACTGGACAGCAGCTTCAGAAACTGTGGGAGCGAGAGCAGTGACAGCAGCTTCAGAAATCGCACGAGAGGGAGCAGGGACAGCAGCTTCAGAAACATTGTGGGAGAGAGCGGGGACAGCAAGTTCAGAAGTAGTGTGGGAGAGAGCGGGACAGCAGCTGCAGAAACAGTGTGGGAGAGAGCAGGGTAAGCAGATTCAGAAACAGTGTGAGAGAGAGCGGCGAGTGCAGCCTCAGAAACAGTGAGGGAGAGCGGGACAGCAGCTGCAGAAACAGTGCATATGAGAGAGCAAGGGACAGCAGCTTCAGAAACAGTTTGGGAGAGAGCAGGACAGCCCCTTCAGAAACACTGTGGCAGAGAGCAGGATAGCTGCTTCAGAAATATTTAGTGAGAGAGCGGAACAGCAGCTTCAGAAACAGTGTTTGTGAGACAGCAGGGCAGCCGCTTCAGAAACAGCGTGGGAGAGAGACCGGGACAGCAGCTTCAGATATACTGTGGGAGAGAGTGGGAACAGCTGCTTCAGAAAGCGTGCATGGGAGAGCAGGAACAGCAGCTTCAGAAATTGTGTGTGAGAGAGTGGGACAGCAGCTTCAGATGCAGTGTGGGAGAGAGCGGGACAGCAGCTTCAGAAACAGTGTGGGAGAGAGCGGGACAGCAGCTTCAGAAACAGTGTGGGAGAGAGCGGGACAGCTGCTTCAGAAACCGTGCAAGAGAGAGCAGGGACAGCAGCTTCAGAAACATTGTGGCAGAGAGCGGGACAGCCGCTTCAGAAACAGCGTGTGTGAGAGAGCGGGACATCAGCGTCAGAAACACTGTGGGAGAGAGCGAGACAGCAGCTTCAGAAACACTGTGTGAGAGAGAGCAGGAACAGCAGCATCAGGAACACTGTGGGAGAGAGCGAGACAGCAGCTTCAGAAACAGTGTGTATGGGAGAGCAGGACAGCTGCTCAGAAACAGTATGCAAGAGAGCAAGGACAGCAGCTTCAGAAACCGCGCGAGAGAGAGCAGGGACAGCAGCTTCAGAAACATTGTGGCAGAGAGCGGGGACAGCAACTTCAGAAGTAGTGTGGGAGAGAGCGGGACTACAGCCGCAGTAACAGTGTGGGAGAGAGCAGGGACAGCAGATTCAGAAACAGTGTTGGAGAATGCAGAACAGCAGCTTCAGAAGCAGTGTGGGAGAGAGCAGGGTAAGCAGCTTCAGAAACAGTGTGGGAGAGAGCGGGGACAGCTGCTTCAGAAACAGTGTGGGAGAGAGCAGGGAGTGCAGCCTCAGAAACAGTGGGAGAGAGAGCAAGGACAGCAGCTTCAGAAACAGTGTGTGTGAGAGAGCGGGACAGCAGCTGTAGAAACAGTTTGGGAGAGAGCAGGACAGCCCCTTCAGAAACACTGTGGCAGAGAGCAGGATAGCTGATTCAGAAATATTTTGGGAGAGAGCGGAACAGCAGCTTCAGAAACAGTGCTTGTGAGAGAGCAGGGCAGCCGCTTCAGAAACAGCGTGGGAGAGAGACCGGGACAGCAGCTTAAGAAATACTGTGGGAGAGAGTGGGAACAGCTGCTTCAGAAAGTGTGCATGGGAGAGCAGGAACAGCAGCTTCAGAAGCTGTGTGTGAGAGAGTGGGACAGCAGCTTCAGAAACAGTGTGGGAGAGAGCGGAGACAGCAGCTTCAGAAACAATGTGGGAGAGTGTGGCGAGAGCAGCTGCAGAAACCGCATGAGAGAGAGCAGGGACAGCTGCTGCAGAAACAGTTTGGGAGAGAGCAGAGACAGCAGCTTCAGAAACAGTGTGGGAGAGAGCGGTCACAGCAGCTTCAGAAATAGTGTGGGAGAGAGCGGGACAGCAGCTTCAGTAACAGTGCGGGAGAGAGCGGGGACAGCAGCTTCAGAAACAGAGTGGGAGAGAGAGCGACAGGAAATTCAGAAACAGTATGGGAGAGAGCAGGGAGTGCAGTTGCAGAAACAGTGCATATAAGAGAGCAGGGACAGCAGCTTCAGAAATAGTGTGGGAGAGAGTGGGACAGCAGCTTCAGGAAAGGTGTGTATGAGAGAGCAGGGACAGCAGCTTCAGATACAGTGTGTGTGAGAGAGCAGGAACAGCAACATCGGAAATGCTGTGGGAGAGAGGAGGGACAGCTGCTTCAGAAACAGTCTGGGAGAGAGAGCAGGACAACAGTTTCAGAAGCAGTGTGGGAGAGATCGGGATAGCAGCTTCAGAAACAGTGTGTGAGAGAGCAGGGAGAGCAGCTGCAAAAACAGCGCGAGAGGGAGCAGGGACAGCAGCTTCAGAAACAATTTGGGAGAGAGCGGGAGAGCAGCTGCAGAAACCGCGCGAGAGAGATCGGGACAGCAGCTTCAGAAACAATTTGGGAGACAGCAGGAGAGCAGCTGCAGAAACCGCGAGAGAGAGAGCAGGGACAGCAGCTTCAGAAACCATTTGGGAGAGAGCGGGACAGCAGCTTCAGAAACAGTGCGGGAGAGAGCGGGGACAGCAGCTTCAGAAACAGTGTGGGAGAGAGTGCGACAGCAAATTCAGAAACAGTATGGGAGAGAGCAGGGAGTGCAGTTGCAGAAACAGTGCATATAAGAGAGCAGGGACAGCAGCTTCAGAAATAGTGTGGGAGAGAGTGGGACAGCAGCTTCAGGAAAGGTGTGTATGAGAGAGCAGGGACAGCAGCTTCAGAAACAGTGTGTGTGAGAGAGCAGGAACAGCAACATCGGAAATGCTGTGGGAGAGAGCAGGGACAGCTGCTTCAGAAACAGTCTGGGAGAGAGAGCGGGACAACAGTTTCAGAAGCAGTGTGGGAGAGAGCGGGATAGCAGCTTCAGAAACAGTGTGTGAGAGAGCGGGACAGCAGCTGCAGAAACCGCGTGAGAGAGAGCGGGACAGCAGCTTCAGAAACAATTTGGGAGACAGCAGGAGAGCAGCTGCAGAAACCGCGTGAGAGAGAGCGGGACAGCAGCTTCAGAAACAATTTGGGAGACAGCAGGAGAGCAGCTGCTGAAACCGCGAGAGAGAGAGCAGGGACAGCAGCTTCAGAAACAAATTGTGAGAGAGCGGCACAGCAGCTTCAGAAACAGTGTGGGAGAGAGCGGGGACAGCAGCTTCAGAAACAGTGCGGGAGAGAGCGGGGACAGCAGCTTCAGAAACAGTGTGGGAGAGAGTGCGACAGCAAATTGGGAAACAGTATGGGAGAGAGCAGGGAGTGCAGTTGCAGAAACAGTGCATATAAGAGAGCAGAGACAGCAGCTTCAGAAATAGTGTGGGAGAGAGTGGGACAGCAGCTTCAGAAACAGTGTGTGTGATAGAGCAGGGCAGCCACTTCAGAAACAGCGTGGGTGAGAGACCGGGACAGCAGGTTCAGAAGTACTGTGGGAGAGAGCGTGACAGCAACTTCAGAAACAGTGTGGGAGAGAGCAGAGACAGCAGCTTCAGACACATTGTGAGAGACACCAGGAACAGCTGCTTCAGAAAGGGTGTGTGGGAGAGCAGGAACAGCAGCTTCAGAATCTGTGTGTGAGAGAGTGGGACAGCAGCTTCAGAAACAGTGTGGGAGAGATCGGGACAGCAGCTTCAGAAACAGTGTGGGAGACAGCGGTACAGCAGCTTCAGAAACCGCGTGAGAGAGCAGGGACAGCTGTTGCAGAAACAGTTTGGGAGAGAGTGCAGCTTCAGAAACACTGTGCGAGAGAGCGGGACAGCAGCTTCAGAAACAGTGTGTGTGAGAGAGAGACTGGGGACAGCAACTTCGGAAAGCTCGTGAGAGAGAGCAGGACAGCTGCTTCAGAAACACTGTGGGAGAGAGCGGGGACAGCAGCTTCAGAAACAGTGTGTGTGCGAGAGCGGGACAGCAGCTTCAGAAAGAGTGTGTGTGAGAGAGCGGGTCAGCACCTTCAGAAACACTGTGGGAGAGAGCGGGGACAGCAGCTTCAGAAACAGTGTGTGTGAGAGAGCGGGACAGCAGCTTCAGAAGCAGTGTGGGAGAGAGCGGGGACAGCAGCTTCAGAAACAGTGTTGGAAAGAGCGGGACAGCAACTTCAGGAACAGTGTGGGAGAGAGCGGGGACAGCAGCTTCAGAAACAGTGTGTGTGAGAGAGCGGGTCAGCAGCTTCAGAAACACTGTGGGAGAGAGCGGGGACAGCAGCTTCAGAAATAGTGTGTGTGAGAGAGCGGGTCAGCAGCTTCAGAAACACTGTGGGAGAGAGCGGGGACAGCAGCTTCAGAAATAGTGTGTGTGAGAGAGCGGGACAGCAGCTTCAGAAACAGTTTGGGAGAGAGTAGGACAGCAACTTCAGAAACAGCGTGTGTGAGAGAGCAGGGCAGCCGCTTCAGAAACAGCGTGGGTGAGAGACCGGGACAGCAGCTTCAGAAACAGTTTGGGAGAGAGCGGAACAGCAGCTTCAGAAACAGTGTGTGTGAGAGAGCAGGGCAGCCGCTTCAGAAACAGTGTGGGAGAGAGCGTGACAGCACTTCAGAAACAGTGTGGGAGAGAGCAGAGGCAGCAGCTTCAGACACATTGTGAGAGACAGCAGGAACAGCTGCTTCAGAAAGGGTGTGTGGGAGAGCAGGAACAGCAGCTTCAGAAACTGTGTGTGAGAGAGTGGGACAGCAGCTTCAGAAACAGTATGAGTGAGAGCGGCACAGCAGCTTCAGAAACCGCGTGAGAGAGAGCAGGGGCAGCTGTTGCAGAAACAGTTTGGGAGAGAGTAGAGACAGCAGCTTCAGAAACACTGTGTGAGAGAGAGAGACCGGGGACAGCAGCTTCAGAAACAGTGTGTGTGAGAGAGAGACTGGGGTCAGCAGCTTCAGAAACCGCGTGAGAGAGAGCAGGACAGCTGCTTCAGAACACTGTGGGAGAGAGCGGGGACAGCAGCTTCAGAAACAGTGTGTGTGCGAGAGCGGGACAGCAGCTTCAAAAACAGTGTGTGTGAGAGAGCGGGTCAGCAGCTTCAGAAACAGTGTGTGTGAGGGAGCAGGAACAGCAGCATCAGAAACACTGTGGGAGAGAGCGAGACAGCAGCTTCAGAAACAGTGTGTATGGGAGAGCAGGACAGCTGCTCAGAAACAGTGTGAGAGTGAGCAGGGACAGCAGCTTCAGAAACCGCGCGAGAGAACGGGACAGCAGCTTCAGAAACTGTGGGAGAGAGAGCAGGGACAGCAGCTTCAGAAACCGCGCGAGAGAATGGGACAGCAGCTTCAGAAACATTGTGGCAGAGAGTGGGGACAGCAAGTTCAGAAGTAGAGTGGGAGAGAGCGGGACCGCAACTGCAGAAACAGTGTGGGAGAGAGCAGGGTAAGCAGATTCAGAAACAGTGGGGGAGAGAGCGGGGAGTGCAGCCTCAGAAACAGTGGGAGAGAGCGGGACAGCAGCTGCAGAAACAGTGCATATGAGACAGCAAGGGACAGCAGCTTCAGAAACAGTTTGGGAGAGAGCAGGACAGCCCCTTCAGAAACACTGTGGCAGAGAGCAGGATAGCTGCTTCAGAAATACTGTGGGAGAGAGTGGGACAGCAGCTTCAGAAACATTGTGGGAGAGAGCGCGACAGCAGCTTCAGAAACAGTGTGGGAGAGAGCGGGGACAGCAGCTTCAGACACAGTGTGGGAGAGAGCGGGTCAGCTGCTTCAGAAACCGTGCGAGAAGGAGCAGGGACAGCAGCTTCAAAAACAGTGTGTGTGAGAGAGCAGGAACAGCAGCATCAGAAACACTGTGGGAGAGAGCGAGACAGCAGCTTCAGAAACAGTGTGTATGGGAGAGCAGGACAGCTGCTCAGAAACAGTGTGCAAGAGAGCAGAGACAGCAGCTTCAGAAACTGCGCGAGAGAACGGGACAGCAGCTTCAGAAACTCTGGGAGAGCACAGGAACAGCAGCTTCAGAAACAGTGTGTGTGAGAGAGCAGGGACAGCAGCTTCAGAAACACTGTGGGAGAGAGCGAGACAGCCGCTTCAGAAACAGTGTGTGTGAGAGAGCAGGAACAGCAGGATCAGAAACACTGTGGGAGAGAGCGAGACAGCAGCTTCAGAAACAGTGTGTATGGGAGAGTAGAACAGCTGCTCAGAAACAGTGTGCAAGAGAGCAGGGACAGCAGCTTCAGAAACCGCGCGAGAGAGAGCAGGGACAGCAGCTTCAGTAACATTGTGGCAGAGAGCGGGGACAGCAACTTCAGAAGTAGTGTGGGAGAGAGCGGGACTACAGCCGCAGTAACAGTGTGGGAGAGAGCAGGGACAGCAGATTCAGAGACAGTGTTGGAGAATGCAGAACAGCAGCTTCAGAAGCAGTGTGGGAGAGAGCAGGGTAAGCAGATTCAGAAACAGTGTGGGAGAGAGCGGGGACAGCTGCTTCAGAAACAGTGTGGGAGAGAGCAGGGAGTGCAGCCTCAGAAACAGTGGGAGAGAGAGCAAGGACAGCAGCTTCAGAAACAGTGTGTGTGAGAGAGCGGGACAGCAGCTGCAGATACAGTGCATATGAGAGAGCAAGGGACAGCAGCTTCAGAAACAGTTTGGGAGAGAGCAGGACAGCCTCTTCAGAAACACTGTGGCAGAGAGCAGGATAGCTGCTTCAGAAATATTTTGGGAGAGAGCGGAACAGCAGCTTCAGAAACAGTGTTTGTGAGAGAGCAGGGCAGCCGCTTCAGAAACAGCGTGGGAGAGAGACCGGGACAGCAGCTTAAGAAATACTGTGGGAGAGAGTGGGAACAGCTGCTTCAGAAAGTGTGCATGGGAGAGCAGGAACAGCAGCTTCAGAAACTGTGCGTGAGAGTGTGGGACAGCAGCTTCAGAAAAAGTGTGGGAGAGAGCGGTGACAGCAGCTTCAGAAACAGTGTGGGAGAGTACGGCGAGAGCAGCTGCAGAAACCACATGAGAGAGAGCAGGGACCGCTGCTGCAGAAACCGTTTGCGAGAGAGCAGAGACAGCAGCTTCAGAAACAGTGTGGGAGAGAGCGGTGACAGCAGCTTCAGAAATAGTGTGGGAGAGAGCGGCGAGAGCAGCTGCAGAAACCGCGCGAGAGAGAGCGGCGAGAGCAGCTGCAGAAACCGCGCGAGAGAGAGCGGGACAGCAGCTTCAGAAACAATTTGGGAGAGAGCAGGACAGCAGCTTCAGTAACAGTGCGGGAGAGAGCGGGGTCAGCAGCTTCAGAAACAGTGTGTGAGAGAGAGCAGGAACAGCAACATCGGAAATGCTGTGGGAGACAGCAGGGACAGCTGCTTCAGAAACAGTCTGGGAGAGAGAGCGGGACAACAGTTTCAGTAGCAGTGTGGGAGAGAGCGGGTCAGCAGCTACAGAAACAGTGTGGGAGAGAGCGGAACAGCAGCTTCAGAAACAGTGTGTGTGAGAGAGCAGGGCAGCCGCTTCAGAAACAGCGTGGGTGAAAGACCGGGACAGCAGCTTCAGAAGTACTGTGAGAGAGAGCGTGACAACAACTTCAGAAACAGTGTGGGAGAGAGCAGAGACAGCAGCTTCAGACACATTGTGAGAGACCGCAGGAACAGCAGCTTCAGAAACTGTGTGTGAGAGAGTGGGACAGCAGCTTCAGAAACCGCGTGAGAGAGCAGGGACAGCTGTTGCAGAAACAGTTTGGGAGAGAGTAGAGACAGCAGCTTCAGAAACACTGTGTGAGAGAGCAGGATAGCAGCTTCAGAAACAGTGTGTGTGAGAGAGAGACTGGGGACAGCAGCTTCAGAAACCGCGTGAGAGAGAGAGCAGGACAGCTGCTTCAGAAACACTGTGGGAGAGAGCGGGGACAGCAGCTTCAGAAACAGTGTGTGTGCGAGAGCGGGACAGCAGCTTCAGAAAGAGTGTGTGTGAGAGAGCGGGTCAGCACCTTCAGAAACACTGTGGGAGAGAGCGGGGACAGCAGCTTCAGAAACAGTATGTGTGAGAGAGCGGGGACAGCAGCTTCAGAAACAGTGTGTGTGAGAGAGCGGGACAGCAGCTTCAGAAACAGTATGTGTGAGAGAGCAGGGCAGCCGCTTCAGAAACAGCGTGGGTGAGAGACCGGGACAGCAGCTTCAGAAGTACTGTGGGAGAGAGCGTGACAGCAACTTCAGAAACAGTGTGGGAGAGAACGGAGACAGCAGCTTCAGACACATTGTGAGAGACAGCAGGAACAGCAGCTTCAGAAACTGTGTGTGAGAGAGTGGGACAGCAGCTTCAGAAACAGTGTGGGAGAGAGCGGGACAGCAGCTTCAGAAACCACGTGAGAGAGAGCAGGGACAGCTGTTGCAGAAACAGTTTGGGAGAGAGTAGAGACAGCAGCTTCAGAAACACTGTCTGAGAGAGCAGGACAGCAGCTTCAGAAACAGTGTGTGTGAGAGAGAGACTGGGGACAGCAGCTTCAGAAACCGCGTGAGAGAGAGCAGGACAGCTGCTTCAGAAACATTGTGGCAGAGAGCGGGACAGCAGCTTCAGAAACAGTGTGTGTGAGATAGCAGAAACAGCAGCATCAGAAACACTGTGGGAGAGAGCGAGACAGCAGCTTCAGAAACAGTGTGTATGGGAGAGCAGGACAGCTGCTCAGAAACAGTGTGCAAGAGAGCAGGGACAGCAGCTTCAGAAACCGCGCCAGAGAGAGCAGGGACATCAGCTTCAGAAACATTGTGGCAGAGAGCGGGGACAGCAACTTCAGAAGTAGTGTGAGAGAGCACGGGACTACAGCCGCAGTAACAGTGTGGGAGAGAGCAGGGACAGCAGATTCAGAAACAGTGTTTGTGAGAGAGCAGGGCAGCCGCTTCAGAAACAGCATGGGAGAGAGACCGGGACAGCAGCTTAAGAAATACTGTGGGAGAGAGTGGGAACAGTTGCTTCAGAAAGCATGAATGGGAGAGCAGAAACAGCAGCTTCAGAAGCTGTGTGTGAGAGAGAGACTGGGGACAGCAGCTTCAGAAACCGCGTCAGAGAGAGCGGGATAGCAGCTTCAGAAACTGTGTGGTAGAGAGCGGGACAGCAGTTTCAGAAACAGTGTGTGTGAGAGAGAGACTGGGGACAGCAGCTTCAGAAACCGCGCGAGGTAGAGCAGGGACAGCAGCTTCAGAAACACTGTGCTAGAGAGCTCGAACAGCTGCTTCAGAAACAGTGTGTGTTAGAGAGCAGGGCAGCCGCTTCAGAAACAGCGTGGGAGAGAGACCGGGACAGCAGCTTCAGAAATACCGTGGGAGAGAGCGTGAAAGCAACTACAGAAACAGTGTGGTAGAGAGTAGGGACAGCAGCTTCAGACACATTGTGAGAGACACCAGGAACAGCTGCTTCAGAAAGCGTGTGTGGGAGAGCAGGAACAGCAGCTCCCGAAACAATGTGTGGAGAGAGCGAGACTGCAACTTCTGAAATAGTGTGTGTGAGAGACCAGAGCAGCCCTTCAGAAACAGCGTGGGAGAGAGAGCGGGACAGCAGCTTCAGAAACACAGTGCGAGAGAGCGGGAACAGCTGCTTCAGAAAGCGTGCATGGGAGAGCAGGAATAGCAGCTTCAGAAACGTTGTGTGAGAGAGCGGGACAGCAGCTTCAGAGACAGTGTGGGACATAGTGGGGACAGCAGCTTCAGAAACAGTGTGGGAGAGAGCAGCGAGAGCAGCTGCAGAAACCGCGTGAGAGAGAGCAGGGACAGCTGCTGCAGAAACAGTTTGGGAGAGCGCAGAGACAGCAGCTTCAGAAACAGAGTGGGAGAGAGTGGGGACAGCAGCTTCAGAAACAGTGTGTGTGAGAGAGCAGGAACAGCAGCATCAGAAACACCGTGGGAGAGAGCGAGACAGCAGCTTCAGAAACAGTGTGTATGGGTGAGCAGGACAGCTGCTCAGAAATAGTGTGCAAGAGAACAGGGACAGCAGCTTCAGAAACCGTGTGAGAGAACGGGACAGCAGCTTCAGAAACTGTGGGAGAGAGAGCAGGGACAGCAGCTTCAGAAACATTGTGGCAGAGAGCGGGGACAGGAAGTTCAGAAGTAGTGTGGGAGAGAGCGGGACAGCAGCTGCAGAAACAGTGTGGGAGAGAGCAGGGATAGCAGATTCAGAAACAGTTTGGGAGAGAGCAGGATAGCTGCTTCAGAAATAGTTTGGGAGAGAGCGGAACAGCAGCTTCATAAACAGTGTGTGTGAGAGAGCAGGGCAGCCGCTTCAGAAACAGCGTGGGTGAGAGACCGGGACAGCAGCTTCAGAAGTACTGTGGGAGAGAGCATGACAGCAACTTCAGAAACAGTGTGGGAGAGAGCAGAGACAGCGACTTCAGACACATTGAGAGAGACAGCAGGAACAGCTGCTTCAGAAAGGGTGTGTGGGAGAGCAGGAACAGCAGCTTCAGAAACTGTGTGTGAGAGAGTGGGACAGCAGCTTCAGAAACAGTGTGAGAGAGAGCGGGGCAGCAGCTTCAGAAACCGCGTGAGAGAGAGCAGGACAGCTGCTTCAGAAACAGTGTGTATGGGAGAGCAGGACAGCTGCTCAGAAACAGTATGCAAGAGAGCAAGGACAGCATCTTCAGAAACCGCGCGAGAGAACGGGACAGCAGCTTCAGAAACTCTGGGAGTGCGCAGGATCAGCAGCTTCAGAACCCGCGCGAGAGAGAGCAGGGACAGCAGCTTCAGAAACATTGTGGCAGAGAGCGGGGACAGCAGCTTCAGATACAGTGTGTGTGAGAGAGCGGGACAGCAGCTTCAGAAACAGTGTGGGTGAGAGAGCGGGACAGCAGCTTCAGAAACAGTGCGTGCTAGAGACCGGGTCAGCAGCTTCAGAAGCTGCGTGAGAGTGAGCAGGGACAGCTGCTTCAGAAACAGTGGGAGAGAGTGGGACAGCAGCTTCAGAAACAGTGTTGGAGGGAGTGGGGACAGCAGCTTCAGAAACAGTGTGGGAGAGAGCAGGGAGTGCAGCCTCAGAAACAGTGGGAGAGAGCGGAGACAGCAGCTTCAGAAACAATGTGTGTGAGAGAGCAGGAACAGCAGCATCAGAAACACTGTGGGAGAGAGCGAGACAGCAGCGTCAGAAACAGTGTCTATGGGAGAGCAGGACAGCTGCTCAGAAACAGTGTGCAAGAGAGCAGGGACAGCAGCTTCATTAACCGGGCGAGAGAGAGCAGGGACAGCAGCTTTAGAAACAGTGTGGCAGAGAGCGGGGACAGCAACTTCAGAAACAGTGTGTATGGGAGAGCAGGACAGCTGCTCAGAAACAGTGTGCAAGAGAGCAGGGACAGCAGCTTCAGAAACATTGTGGCAGAGAGTGGGACAGCAGCTTCAGAAATAGTGTGGGAGAGAGCGGAATCAGCAGCTTTAGAAACAATGTGGGAGAGAGCGGCGAGAGCAGCTGCAGAAACCGCGTGAGAGAGAGCAGGGACAGCAGCTTCAGAAACATTGTGGCAGAGAGCGGGGACAGCAACTTCAGAAGTAGTGTGAGAGAGCACGGGACTGCAGCCGCAGTAACAGTGTGGGAGAGAGCAGGGACAGCAGATTCAGAAACAGTGTTTGTGAGAGAGCAGGGCAGCCGCTTCAGAAACAGCATGGGAGAGAGACCGGGACAGCAGCTTAAGAAATACTGTGGGAGAGAGTGGGAACAGTTGCTTCAGAAAGCGTGAATGGGAGAGCAGAAACAGCAGCTTCAGAAGCTGTGTGTGAGAGAGAGACTGGGGACAGCAGCTTCAGAAACCGCGTCAGAGAGAGCGGGATAGCAGCTTCAGAAACTGTGTGGTAGAGAGCGGGACAGCAGTTTCAGAAACAGTGTGTGTGAGAGAGAGACTGGGGACAGCAGCTTCAGAAACCGCGCGAGGGAGAGCAGGGACAGCAGCTTCAGAAACATTGTGGCAGAGAGCAGATACAGCAGCTTCAGAAACAATGTGGGAGAAAGCGGCGAGAGCAGCTGCAGAAACCGCGTGAGAGAGAGCAGGGACAGCAGCTTCAGAATCAGTGTGTATGGGAGAGAAGGACAGATGCTCAGAAACAGTGTGTGAGAGAGCAGAGACAGCAGCTTACAAACCGCGCGAGAGAATGGGACAGCAGCTTCAGAAACCGCGCGAGAGAATGGGACAGCAGCTTCAGAAACCGCGCGAGAGAGAGCAGGAACAGCAGCTTCAGAAACTCTGGGAGAGCGCAGGAACAGCAGCTTCAGAAACCGCGCGAGAGAGCAGGGACAGCTGCTGCAAAAACAGTGTGGGAGAGAGCAGGGAGTGCAGCCTCAGAAACGGTGGGAGAGAGCTGGACAGCAGCTCCAGAAACAATGTGTGTGAGAGAGCGGGACTGCAGCTTCAGAAACAGTGTGTGTGAGAGAGCAGAGCAGCCCCTTCGGAAACAGTGTGGGAGAGAGAGCGGGACAGCAGCTTCAGAAACACTGTGCTAGAGAGCTCGAACAGCTGCTTCAGAAACAGTGTGTGTTAGAGAGCAGGGCAGCCGCTTCAGAAACAGCGTGGGAGAGAGACCGGGACAGCAGCTTCAGAAATACTGTGGGAGAGAGCGTGAAAGCAACTACAGAAACAGTGTGGTAGAGAGTAGGGACAGCAGCTTCAGACACATTGTGAGAGACACCAGGAACAGCTGCTTCAGAAAGCGTGTGTGGGAGAGCAGGAACAGCAGCTCCCGAAACAATGTGTGAAGAGAGCGAGACTGCAACTTCTGAAACAGTGTGTGTGAGAGACCAGAGCAGCCCCTTCAGAAACAGCGTGGGAGAGAGAGCGGGACAGCAGCTTCAGAAACACAGTGCGAGAGAGCGGGAACAGCTGCTTCAGAAAGCGTGCATGGGAGAGCAGGAATAGCAGCTTCAGAAACGTTGTGTGAGAGAGCGGGACAGCAGCTTCAGAGACAGTGTGGGACATAGTGGGGACAGCAGCTTCAGAAACAGTGTGGGAGAGAGCAGCGAGAGCAGCTGCAGAAACCGCGTGAGAGAGAGCAGGGACAGCTGCTGCAGAAACAGTTTGGGAGAGCGCAGAGACAGCAGCTTCAGAAACAGAGTGGGAGAGAGTGGGGACAGCAGCTTCAGAAACAGTGTGTGTGAGAGAGCAGGAACAGCAGCATCAGAAACACCGTGGGAGAGAGCGAGACAGCAGCTTCAGAAACAGTGTGTATGGGTGAGCAGGACAGCTGCTCAGAAATAGTGTGCAAGAGAACAGGGACAGCAGCTTCAGAAACCGTGTGAGAGAACGGGACAGCAGCTTCAGAAACTGTGGGAGAGAGAGCAGGGACAGCAGCTTCAGAAACATTGTGGCAGAGAGCGGGGACAGGAAGTTCAGAAGTAGTGTGGGAGAGAGCGGGACAGCAGCTGCAGAAACAGTGTGGGAGAGAGCAGGGATAGCAGATTCAGAAACAGTTTGGGAGAGAGCAGGATAGCTGCTTCAGAAATAGTTTGGGAGAGAGCGGAACAGCAGCTTCAGAAACAGTGTGTGTGAGAGAGCAGGGCAGCCGCTTCAGAAACAGCGTGGGTGAGAGACCGGGACAGCAGCTTCAGAAGTACTGTGGGAGAGAGCATGACAGCAACTTCAGAAACAGTGTGGGAGAGAGCAGAGACAGCAACTTCAGACACATTGAGAGAGACAGCAGGAACAGCTGCTTCAGAAAGGGTGTGTGGGAGAGCAGGAACAGCAGCTTCAGAAACTGTGTGTGAGAGAGTGGGACAGCAGCTTCAGAAACAGTGTGAGAGAGAGCGGGGCAGCAGCTTCAGAAACCGCGTGAGAGAGAGCAGGACAGCTGCTCAGAAACAGTATGCAAGAGAGCAAGGACAGCAGCTTCAGAAACCGCGCGAGAGAACGGGACAGCAGCTTCAGAAACTCTGGGAGAGCGCAGGATCAGCAGCTTCAGAACCCGCGCGAGAGAGAGCAGGGACAGCAGCTTCAGAAACATTGTGGCAGAGAGCGGGGACAGCAGCTTCAGATACAGTGTGTGTGAGAGAGCGGGACAGCAGCTTCAGAAACAGTGTGGGTGAGAGAGCGGGACAGCAGCTTCAGAAACAGTGCGTGCTAGAGACCGGGTCAGCAGCTTCAGAAGCTGCGTGAGAGTGAGCAGGGACAGCTGCTTCAGAAACAGTGGGAGAGAGTGGGACAGCAGCTTCAGAAACAGTGTTGGAGGGAGTGGGGACAGCAGCTTCAGAAACAGTGTGGGAGAGAGCAGGGAGTGCAGCCTCAGAAACAGTGGGAGAGAGCGGAGACAGCAGCTTCAGAAACAATGTGTGTGAGAGAGCAGGAACAGCAGCATCAGAAACACTGTGGGAGAGAGCGAGACAGCAGCGTCAGAAACAGTGTCTATGGGAGAGCAGGACAGCTGCTCAGAAACAGTGTGCAAGAGAGCAGGGACAGCAGCTTCATTAACCGGGCGAGAGAGAGCAGGGACAGCAGCTTTAGAAACAGTGTGGCAGAGAGCGGGGACAGCAACTTCAGAAACAGTGTGTATGGGAGAGCAGGACAGCTGCTCAGAAACAGTGTGCAAGAGAGCAGGGACAGCAGCTTCAGAAACATTGTGGCAGAGAGTGGGACAGCAGCTTCAGAAATAGTGTGGGAGAGAGCGGAATCAGCAGCTTTAGAAACAATGTGGGAGAGAGCGGCGAGAGCAGCTGCAGAAACCGCGTGAGAGAGAGCAGGGACAGCAGCTTCAGAAACAGTGTGTATGGGAGAGCAGGACAGCTGCTCAGAAACAGTGTTGGAGAATGCAGAACAGCAGATTCAGAAACAATGTTGGAGAGAGCGGCGAGTGCAGCCTCAGAAACAGTGGGAGAGAGCGGGATAGCAGCTGCAGAAACAGTGCATATGAGAGAGCAGGAACAGCAGCATCAGAAACACTGTGGGAGAGAGCGAGACAGCAGCTTCAGAAACAGTGTATGTGAGAGCAGGACAGCTGCTCAGAAATAGTGTGCAAGAGAGCAGGGACAGCAGCTTCAGAAACCGCGTGAGAGAACGGGACAGCAGCTTCAGAAACTGTGGGAGAGAGAGCAGGGACAGCAGCTTCAGAAACATTGTGGCAGAGAGCGGGGACAGCAAGTTCAGAAGTAGTGTGGGAGAGAGCGGGACAGCAGCTGCAGAAACAGTGTGGGAGAGAGCGGGTACAGCAAGTTCAGAAGTAGTGTGGGAGAGAGCGGGACTATAGCCGCAGTAACAGTGTGGGAGAGAGCAGGGACAGCAGATTCAGAAACAGTGTTGGCGAATGCAGAACAGCAGCTTCAGAAGCAGTGTGGGAGAGAGCAGGGTAAGCAGATTCAGAAACAGTGTGGGAGAGAGCGGCGAGTGCAGCCTCAGAAACAGTGGGAGAGAGCGGGATAGCAGCTCCAGAAACAGTGCATATGAGAGAGCAAGGGACAGCAGCTTCAGAAACAGTTTGGGACTGAGCAGGACAGCCCCTTCAGAAACACTGTGGCAGAGAGCAGGAAAGCTGCTTCAGAAATATTTTGGGAGAGAGCGGAACAGCAGCTTCAGAAACAGTGTTTGTGAGAGAGCAGGGCAGCCGCTTCAGAAACAGCGTGGGAGAGAGACCGGGACAGCAGCTTCAGAAACAGTGTGGGAGAGAGCGGGACAGCCACTTCAGAAATAGTTTGGGAGAGAGTGGGACAGCCGCTTCAGAAATAGTTTGGGAGAGAGCGGAACAGCAGCTTCAGAAACAGTGTGTGTGAGAGAGCAGGGCAGCCGCTTCAGAAACAGCGTGGGTGAGAGACCGGGACAGCAGCTTCAGAAGTACTGTGGGAGAGAGTGGGACAGCAGCTTCAGAAACAGTGTGGGAGAGAGCAGGACAGCCACTTCAGAAATAGTTTGGGAGAGAGTGGGACAGCCGCTTCAGAAATAGTTTGGGAGAGAGCGGAACAGCAGCTTCAGAAACAGTGTGTGTGAGAGAGCAGGGCAGCCGCTTCAGAAACAGCGTGGGTGAGAGACCGGGACAGCAGCTTCAGAAGTACTGTGGGAGAGAGCATGACAGCAACTTCAGAAAAAGTGTGGGAGAGAGCAGAGACAGCAGCTTCAGACACATTGTGGGAGAGAGCAGGGACAGCAGCTTCAGAAACAGTGTGGGAGAGAGCGGGACAGCAGCTTCAGAAACACTGTGCTAGAGAGCTCGAACAGCTGCTTCAGAAACAGTGTGTGTTAGAGAGCAGGGCAGCCGCTTCAGAAACAGCGTGGGAGAGAGACCGGGACAGCAGCTTCAGAAATACTGTGGGAGAGAGCGTGAAAGCAACTACAGAAACAGTGTGGTAGAGAGTAGGGACAGCAGCTTCAGACACATTGTGAGAGACACCAGGAACAGCTGCTTCAGAAAGCGTGTGTGGGAGAGCAGGAACAGCAGCTCCCGAAACAATGTGTGGAGAGAGCGAGACTGCAACTTCTGAAACAGTGTGTGTGAGAGACCAGAGCAGCCCCTTCAGAAACAGCGTGGGAGAGAGAGCGGGACAGCAGCTTCAGAAACACAGTGCGAGAGAGCGGGAACAGCTGCTTCAGAAAGCGTGCATGGGAGAGCAGGAATAGCAGCTTCAGAAACGTTGTGTGAGAGAGCGGGACAGCAGCTTCAGAGACAGTGTGGGACATAGTGGGGACAGCAGCTTCAGAAACAGTGTGGGAGAGAGCAGCGAGAGCAGCTGCAGAAACCGCGTGAGAGAGAGCAGGGACAGCTGCTGCAGAAACAGTTTGGGAGAGCGCAGAGACAGCAGCTTCAGAAACAGAGTGGGAGAGAGTGGGGACAGCAGCTTCAGAAACAGTGTGTGTGAGAGAGCAGGAACAGCAGCATCAGAAACACCGTGGGAGAGAGCGAGACAGCAGCTTCAGAAACAGTGTGTATGGGTGAGCAGGACAGCTGCTCAGAAATAGTGTGCAAGAGAACAGGGACAGCAGCTTCAGAAACCGTGTGAGAGAACGGGACAGCAGCTTCAGAAACTGTGGGAGAGAGAGCAGGGACAGCAGCTTCAGAAACATTGTGGCAGAGAGCGGGGACAGGAAGTTCAGAAGTAGTGTGGGAGAGAGCGGGACAGCAGCTGCAGAAACAGTGTGGGAGAGAGCAGGGATAGCAGATTCAGAAACAGTTTGGGAGAGAGCAGGATAGCTGCTTCAGAAATAGTTTGGGAGAGAGCGGAACAGCAGCTTCAGAAACAGTGTGTGTGAGAGAGCAGGGCAGCCGCTTCAGAAACAGCGTGGGTGAGAGACCGGGACAGCAGCTTCAGAAGTACTGTGGGAGAGAGCATGACAGCAACTTCAGAAACAGTGTGGGAGAGAGCAGAGACAGCAACTTCAGACACATTGAGAGAGACAGCAGGAACAGCTGCTTCAGAAAGGGTGTGTGGGAGAGCAGGAACAGCAGCTTCAGAAACTGTGTGTGAGAGAGTGGGACAGCAGCTTCAGAAACAGTGTGAGAGAGAGCGAGGCAGCAGCTTCAGAAACCGCGTGAGAGAGAGCAGGACAGCTGCTTCAGAAACAGTGTGTATGGGAGAGCAGGACAGCTGCTCAGAAACAGTATGCAAGAGAGCAAGGACAGCAGCTTCAGAAACCGCGCGAGAGAACGGGACAGCAGCTTCAGAAACTCTGGGAGAGCGCAGGATCAGCAGCTTCAGAACCCGCGCGAGAGAGAGCAGGGACAGCAGCTTCAGAAACATTGTGGCAGAGAGCGGGGACAGCAGCTTCAGATACAGTGTGTGTGAGAGAGCGGGACAGCAGCTTCAGAAACAGTGTGGGTGAGAGAGCGGGACAGCAGCTTCAGAAACAGTGCGTGCTAGAGACCGGGTCAGCAGCTTCAGAAGCTGCGTGAGAGTGAGCAGGGACAGCTGCTTCAGAAACAGTGGGAGAGAGTGGGACAGCAGCTTCAGAAACAGTGTTGGAGGGAGTGGGGACAGCAGCTTCAGAAACAGTGTGGGAGAGAGCAGGGAGTGCAGCCTCAGAAACAGTGGGAGAGAGCGGAGACAGCAGCTTCAGAAACAATGTGTGTGAGAGAGCAGGAACAGCAGCATCAGAAACACTGTGGGAGAGAGCGAGACAGCAGCGTCAGAAACAGTGTCTATGGGAGAGCAGGACAGCTGCTCAGAAACAGTGTGCAAGAGAGCAGGGACAGCAGCTTCATTAACCGGGCGAGAGAGAGCAGGGACAGCAGCTTTAGAAACAGTGTGGCAGAGAGCGGGGACAGCAACTTCAGAAACAGTGTGTATGGGAGAGCAGGACAGCTGCTCAGAAACAGTGTGCAAGAGAGCAGGGACAGCAGCTTCAGAAACATTGTGGCAGAGAGTGGGACAGCAGCTTCAGAAATAGTGTGGGAGAGAGCGGAATCAGCAGCTTTAGAAACAATGTGGGAGAGAGCGGCGAGAGCAGCTGCAGAAACCGCATGAGAGAGAGCAGGGACAGCAGCTTCAGAAACAGTGTGTATGGGAGAGCAGGACAGCTGCTCAGAAACAGTGTTGGAGAATGCAGAACAGCAGATTCAGAAACAATGTTGGAGAGAGCGGCGAGTGCAGCCTCAGAAACAGTGGGAGAGAGCGGGATAGCAGCTGCAGAAACAGTGCATATGAGAGAGCAGGAACAGCAGCATCAGAAACACTGTGGGAGAGAGCGAGACAGCAGCTTCAGAAACAGTGTATGTGAGAGCAGGACAGCTGCTCAGAAATAGTGTGCAAGAGAGCAGGGACAGCAGCTTCAGAAACCGCGTGAGAGAACGGGACAGCAGCTTCAGAAACTGTGGGAGAGAGAGCAGGGACAGCAGCTTCAGAAACATTGTGGCAGAGAGCGGGGACAGCAAGTTCAGAAGTAGTGTGGGAGAGAGCGGGACAGCAGCTGCAGAAACAGTGTGGGAGAGAGCGGGTACAGCAAGTTCAGAAGTAGTGTGGGAGAGAGCGGGACTATAGCCGCAGTAACAGTGTGGGAGAGAGCAGGGACAGCAGATTCAGAAACAGTGTTGGCGAATGCAGAACAGCAGCTTCAGAAGCAGTGTGGGAGAGAGCAGGGTAAGCAGATTCAGAAACAGTGTGGGAGAGAGCGGCGAGTGCAGCCTCAGAAACAGTGGGAGAGAGCGGGATAGCAGCTCCAGAAACAGTGCATATGAGAGAGCAAGGGACAGCAGCTTCAGAAACAGTTTGGGACTGAGCAGGACAGCCCCTTCAGAAACACTGTGGCAGAGAGCAGGAAAGCTGCTTCAGAAATATTTTGGGAGAGAGCGGAACAGCAGCTTCAGAAACAGTGTTTGTGAGAGAGCAGGGCAGCCGCTTCAGAAACAGCGTGGGAGAGAGACCGGGACAGCAGCTTCAGAAACAGTGTGGGAGAGAGCGGGACAGCCACTTCAGAAATAGTTTGGGAGAGAGTGGGACAGCCGCTTCAGAAATAGTTTGGGAGAGAGCGGAACAGCAGCTTCAGAAACAGTGTGTGTGAGAGAGCAGGGCAGCCGCTTCAGAAACAGCGTGGGTGAGAGACCGGGACAGCAGCTTCAGAAGTACTGTGGGAGAGAGTGGGACAGCAGCTTCAGAAACAGTGTGGGAGAGAGCAGGACAGCCACTTCAGAAATAGTTTGGGAGAGAGTGGGACAGCCGCTTCAGAAATAGTTTGGGAGAGAGCGGAACAGCAGCTTCAGAAACAGTGTGTGTGAGAGAGCAGGGCAGCCGCTTCAGAAACAGCGTGGGTGAGAGACCGGGACAGCAGCTTCAGAAGTACTGTGGGAGAGAGCATGACAGCAACTTCAGAAAAAGTGTGGGAGAGAGCAGAGACAGCAGCTTCAGACACATTGTGGGAGAGAGCAGGGACAGCAGCTTCAGAAACAGTGTGGGAGAGAGCGGGACAGCAGCTTCAGAAACACTGTGCTAGAGAGCTCGAACAGCTGCTTCAGAAACAGTGTGTGTTAGAGAGCAGGGCAGCCGCTTCAGAAACAGCGTGGGAGAGAGACCGGGACAGCAGCTTCAGAAATACTGTGGGAGAGAGCGTGAAAGCAACTACAGAAACAGTGTGGTAGAGAGTAGGGACAGCAGCTTCAGACACATTGTGAGAGACACCAGGAACAGCTGCTTCAGAAAGCGTGTGTGGGAGAGCAGGAACAGCAGCTCCCGAAACAATGTGTGGAGAGAGCGAGACTGCAACTTCTGAAACAGTGTGTGTGAGAGACCAGAGCAGCCCCTTCAGAAACAGCGTGGGAGAGAGAGCGGGACAGCAGCTTCAGAAACACAGTGCGAGAGAGCGGGAACAGCTGCTTCAGAAAGCGTGCATGGGAGAGCAGGAATAGCAGCTTCAGAAACGTTGTGTGAGAGAGCGGGACAGCAGCTTCAGAGACAGTGTGGGACATAGTGGGGACAGCAGCTTCAGAAACAGTGTGGGAGAGAGCAGCGAGAGCAGCTGCAGAAACCGCGTGAGAGAGAGCAGGGACAGCTGCTGCAGAAACAGTTTGGGAGAGCGCAGAGACAGCAGCTTCAGAAACAGAGTGGGAGAGAGTGGGGACAGCAGCTTCAGAAACAGTGTGTGTGAGAGAGCAGGAACAGCAGCATCAGAAACACCGTGGGAGAGAGCGAGACAGCAGCTTCAGAAACAGTGTGTATGGGTGAGCAGGACAGCTGCTCAGAAATAGTGTGCAAGAGAACAGGGACAGCAGCTTCAGAAACCGTGTGAGAGAACGGGACAGCAGCTTCAGAAACTGTGGGAGAGAGAGCAGGGACAGCAGCTTCAGAAACATTGTGGCAGAGAGCGGGGACAGGAAGTTCAGAAGTAGTGTGGGAGAGAGCGGGACAGCAGCTGCAGAAACAGTGTGGGAGAGAGCAGGGATAGCAGATTCAGAAACAGTTTGGGAGAGAGCAGGATAGCTGCTTCAGAAATAGTTTGGGAGAGAGCGGAACAGCAGCTTCAGAAACAGTGTGTGTGAGAGAGCAGGGCAGCCGCTTCAGAAACAGCGTGGGTGAGAGACCGGGACAGCAGCTTCAGAAGTACTGTGGGAGAGAGCATGACAGCAACTTCAGAAACAGTGTGGGAGAGAGCAGAGACAGCAACTTCAGACACATTGAGAGAGACAGCAGGAACAGCTGCTTCAGAAAGGGTGTGTGGGAGAGCAGGAACAGCAGCTTCAGAAACTGTGTGTGAGAGAGTGGGACAGCAGCTTCAGAAACAGTGTGAGAGAGAGCGAGGCAGCAGCTTCAGAAACCGCGTGAGAGAGAGCAGGACAGCTGCTTCAGAAACAGTGTGTATGGGAGAGCAGGACAGCTGCTCAGAAACAGTATGCAAGAGAGCAAGGACAGCAGCTTCAGAAACCGCGCGAGAGAACGGGACAGCAGCTTCAGAAACTCTGGGAGAGCGCAGGATCAGCAGCTTCAGAACCCGCGCGAGAGAGAGCAGGGACAGCAGCTTCAGAAACATTGTGGCAGAGAGCGGGGACAGCAGCTTCAGATACAGTGTGTGTGAGAGAGCGGGACAGCAGCTTCAGAAACAGTGTGGGTGAGAGAGCGGGACAGCAGCTTCAGAAACAGTGCGTGCTAGAGACCGGGTCAGCAGCTTCAGAAGCTGCGTGAGAGTGAGCAGGGACAGCTGCTTCAGAAACAGTGGGAGAGAGTGGGACAGCAGCTTCAGAAACAGTGTTGGAGGGAGTGGGGACAGCAGCTTCAGAAACAGTGTGGGAGAGAGCAGGGAGTGCAGCCTCAGAAACAGTGGGAGAGAGCGGAGACAGCAGCTTCAGAAACAATGTGTGTGAGAGAGCAGGAACAGCAGCATCAGAAACACTGTGGGAGAGAGCGAGACAGCAGCGTCAGAAACAGTGTCTATGGGAGAGCAGGACAGCTGCTCAGAAACAGTGTGCAAGAGAGCAGGGACAGCAGCTTCATTAACCGGGCGAGAGAGAGCAGGGACAGCAGCTTTAGAAACAGTGTGGCAGAGAGCGGGGACAGCAACTTCAGAAACAGTGTGTATGGGAGAGCAGGACAGCTGCTCAGAAACAGTGTGCAAGAGAGCAGGGACAGCAGCTTCAGAAACATTGTGGCAGAGAGTGGGACAGCAGCTTCAGAAATAGTGTGGGAGAGAGCGGAATCAGCAGCTTTAGAAACAATGTGGGAGAGAGCGGCGAGAGCAGCTGCAGAAACCGCGTGAGAGAGAGCAGGGACAGCAGCTTCAGAAACAGTGTGTATGGGAGAGCAGGACAGCTGCTCAGAAACAGTGTTGGAGAATGCAGAACAGCAGATTCAGAAACAATGTTGGAGAGAGCGGCGAGTGCAGCCTCAGAAACAGTGGGAGAGAGCGGGATAGCAGCTGCAGAAACAGTGCATATGAGAGAGCAGGAACAGCAGCATCAGAAACACTGTGGGAGAGAGCGAGACAGCAGCTTCAGAAACAGTGTATGTGAGAGCAGGACAGCTGCTCAGAAATAGTGTGCAAGAGAGCAGGGACAGCAGCTTCAGAAACCGCGCGAGAGAACGGGACAGCAGCTTCAGAAACTGTGGGAGAGAGAGCAGGGACAGCAGCTTCAGAAACATTGTGGCAGAGAGCGGGGACAGCAAGTTCAGAAGTAGTGTGGGAGAGAGCGGGACAGCAGCTGCAGAAACAGTGTGGGAGAGAGCGGGTACAGCAAGTTCAGAAGTAGTGTGGGAGAGAGCGGGACTATAGCCGCAGTAACAGTGTGGGAGAGAGCAGGGACAGCAGATTCAGAAACAGTGTTGGCGAATGCAGAACAGCAGCTTCAGAAGCAGTGTGGGAGAGAGCAGGGTAAGCAGATTCAGAAACAGTGTGGGAGAGAGCGGCGAGTGCAGCCTCAGAAACAGTGGGAGAGAGCGGGATAGCAGCTCCAGAAACAGTGCATATGAGAGAGCAAGGGACAGCAGCTTCAGAAACAGTTTGGGACTGAGCAGGACAGCCCCTTCAGAAACACTGTGGCAGAGAGCAGGAAAGCTGCTTCAGAAATATTTTGGGAGAGAGCGGAACAGCAGCTTCAGAAACAGTGTTTGTGAGAGAGCAGGGCAGCCGCTTCAGAAACAGCGTGGGAGAGAGACCGGGACAGCAGCTTCAGAAATACTGTGGGAGAGAGTGGGACAGCAGCTTCAGAAACAGTGTGGGAGAGAGCAGGACAGCCACTTCAGAAATAGTTTGGGAGAGAGTGGGACAGCCGCTTCAGAAATAGTTTGGGAGAGAGCGGAACAGCAGCTTCAGAAACAGTGTGTGTGAGAGAGCAGGGCAGCCGCTTCAGAAACAGTGTGGGTGAGAGACCGGGACAGCAGCTTCAGAAGTACTGTGGGAGAGAGTGGGACAGCAGCTTCAGAAACAGTGTGGGAGAGAGCAGGACAGCCACTTCAGAAATAGTTTGGGAGAGAGTGGGA
Source organism: Cetorhinus maximus (assembly GCF_964194155.1). NCBI lineage: Eukaryota > Metazoa > Chordata > Chondrichthyes > Lamniformes > Cetorhinidae > Cetorhinus > Cetorhinus maximus. The sequence goes on from NW_027597296.1 coordinate 84,292, forward strand.
CAGCCGCTTCAGAAATAGTTTGGGAGAGAGCGGAACAGCAGCTTCAGAAACAGTGTGTGTGAGAGAGCAGGGCAGCCGCTTCAGAAACAGCGTGGGTGAGAGACCGGGACAGCAGCTTCAGAAGTACTGTGGGAGAGAGCATGACAGCAACTTCAGAAAAAGTGTGGGAGAGAGCAGAGACAGCAGCTTCAGACACATTGTGGGAGAGAGCAGGGACAGCAGCTTCAGAAACAGTGTGGGAGAGAGCGGGACAGCAGCTTCAGAAACACTGTGCTAGAGAGCTCGAACAGCTGCTTCAGAAACAGTGTGTGTTAGAGAGCAGGGCAGCCGCTTCAGAAACAGCGTGGGAGAGAGACCGGGACAGCAGCTTCAGAAATACTGTGGGAGAGAGCGTGAAAGCAACTACAGAAACAGTGTGGTAGAGAGTAGGGACAGCAGCTTCAGACACATTGTGAGAGACACCAGGAACAGCTGCTTCAGAAAGCGTGTGTGGGAGAGCAGGAACAGCAGCTCCCGAAACAATGTGTGGAGAGAGCGAGACTGCAACTTCTGAAACAGTGTGTGTGAGAGACCAGAGCAGCCCCTTCAGAAACAGCGTGGGAGAGAGAGCGGGACAGCAGCTTCAGAAACACAGTGCGAGAGAGCGGGAACAGCTGCTTCAGAAAGCGTGCATGGGAGAGCAGGAATAGCAGCTTCAGAAACGTTGTGTGAGAGAGCGGGACAGCAGCTTCAGAGACAGTGTGGGACATAGTGGGGACAGCAGCTTCAGAAACAGTGTGGGAGAGAGCAGCGAGAGCAGCTGCAGAAACCGCGTGAGAGAGAGCAGGGACAGCTGCTGCAGAAACAGTTTGGGAGAGCGCAGAGACAGCAGCTTCAGAAACAGAGTGGGAGAGAGTGGGGACAGCAGCTTCAGAAACAGTGTGTGTGAGAGAGCAGGAACAGCAGCATCAGAAACACCGTGGGAGAGAGCGAGACAGCAGCTTCAGAAACAGTGTGTATGGGTGAGCAGGACAGCTGCTCAGAAATAGTGTGCAAGAGAACAGGGACAGCAGCTTCAGAAACCGTGTGAGAGAACGGGACAGCAGCTTCAGAAACTGTGGGAGAGAGAGCAGGGACAGCAGCTTCAGAAACATTGTGGCAGAGAGCGGGGACAGGAAGTTCAGAAGTAGTGTGGGAGAGAGCGGGACAGCAGCTGCAGAAACAGTGTGGGAGAGAGCAGGGATAGCAGATTCAGAAACAGTTTGGGAGAGAGCAGGATAGCTGCTTCAGAAATAGTTTGGGAGAGAGCGGAACAGCAGCTTCAGAAACAGTGTGTGTGAGAGAGCAGGGCAGCCGCTTCAGAAACAGCGTGGGTGAGAGACCGGGACAGCAGCTTCAGAAGTACTGTGGGAGAGAGCATGACAGCAACTTCAGAAACAGTGTGGGAGAGAGCAGAGACAGCAACTTCAGACACATTGAGAGAGACAGCAGGAACAGCTGCTTCAGAAAGGGTGTGTGGGAGAGCAGGAACAGCAGCTTCAGAAACTGTGTGTGAGAGAGTGGGACAGCAGCTTCAGAAACAGTGTGAGAGAGAGCGAGGCAGCAGCTTCAGAAACCGCGTGAGAGAGAGCAGGACAGCTGCTTCAGAAACAGTGTGTATGGGAGAGCAGGACAGCTGCTCAGAAACAGTATGCAAGAGAGCAAGGACAGCAGCTTCAGAAACCGCGCGAGAGAACGGGACAGCAGCTTCAGAAACTCTGGGAGAGCGCAGGATCAGCAGCTTCAGAACCCGCGCGAGAGAGAGCAGGGACAGCAGCTTCAGAAACATTGTGGCAGAGAGCGGGGACAGCAGCTTCAGATACAGTGTGTGTGAGAGAGCGGGACAGCAGCTTCAGAAACAGTGTGGGTGAGAGAGCGGGACAGCAGCTTCAGAAACAGTGCGTGCTAGAGACCGGGTCAGCAGCTTCAGAAGCTGCGTGAGAGTGAGCAGGGACAGCTGCTTCAGAAACAGTGGGAGAGAGTGGGACAGCAGCTTCAGAAACAGTGTTGGAGGGAGTGGGGACAGCAGCTTCAGAAACAGTGTGGGAGAGAGCAGGGAGTGCAGCCTCAGAAACAGTGGGAGAGAGCGGAGACAGCAGCTTCAGAAACAATGTGTGTGAGAGAGCAGGAACAGCAGCATCAGAAACACTGTGGGAGAGAGCGAGACAGCAGCGTCAGAAACAGTGTCTATGGGAGAGCAGGACAGCTGCTCAGAAACAGTGTGCAAGAGAGCAGGGACAGCAGCTTCATTAACCGGGCGAGAGAGAGCAGGGACAGCAGCTTTAGAAACAGTGTGGCAGAGAGCGGGGACAGCAACTTCAGAAACAGTGTGTATGGGAGAGCAGGACAGCTGCTCAGAAACAGTGTGCAAGAGAGCAGGGACAGCAGCTTCAGAAACATTGTGGCAGAGAGTGGGACAGCAGCTTCAGAAATAGTGTGGGAGAGAGCGGAATCAGCAGCTTTAGAAACAATGTGGGAGAGAGCGGCGAGAGCAGCTGCAGAAACCGCGTGAGAGAGAGCAGGGACAGCAGCTTCAGAAACAGTGTGTATGGGAGAGCAGGACAGCTGCTCAGAAACAGTGTTGGAGAATGCAGAACAGCAGATTCAGAAACAATGTTGGAGAGAGCGGCGAGTGCAGCCTCAGAAACAGTGGGAGAGAGCGGGATAGCAGCTGCAGAAACAGTGCATATGAGAGAGCAGGAACAGCAGCATCAGAAACACTGTGGGAGAGAGCGAGACAGCAGCTTCAGAAACAGTGTATGTGAGAGCAGGACAGCTGCTCAGAAATAGTGTGCAAGAGAGCAGGGACAGCAGCTTCAGAAACCGCGCGAGAGAACGGGACAGCAGCTTCAGAAACTGTGGGAGAGAGAGCAGGGACAGCAGCTTCAGAAACATTGTGGCAGAGAGCGGGGACAGCAAGTTCAGAAGTAGTGTGGGAGAGAGCGGGACAGCAGCTGCAGAAACAGTGTGGGAGAGAGCGGGTACAGCAAGTTCAGAAGTAGTGTGGGAGAGAGCGGGACTATAGCCGCAGTAACAGTGTGGGAGAGAGCAGGGACAGCAGATTCAGAAACAGTGTTGGCGAATGCAGAACAGCAGCTTCAGAAGCAGTGTGGGAGAGAGCAGGGTAAGCAGATTCAGAAACAGTGTGGGAGAGAGCGGCGAGTGCAGCCTCAGAAACAGTGGGAGAGAGCGGGATAGCAGCTCCAGAAACAGTGCATATGAGAGAGCAAGGGACAGCAGCTTCAGAAACAGTTTGGGACTGAGCAGGACAGCCCCTTCAGAAACACTGTGGCAGAGAGCAGGAAAGCTGCTTCAGAAATATTTTGGGAGAGAGCGGAACAGCAGCTTCAGAAACAGTGTTTGTGAGAGAGCAGGGCAGCCGCTTCAGAAACAGCGTGGGAGAGAGACCGGGACAGCAGCTTCAGAAATACTGTGGGAGAGAGTGGGACAGCAGCTTCAGAAACAGTGTGGGAGAGAGCAGGACAGCCACTTCAGAAATAGTTTGGGAGAGAGTGGGACAGCCGCTTCAGAAATAGTTTGGGAGAGAGCGGAACAGCAGCTTCAGAAACAGTGTGTGTGAGAGAGCAGGGCAGCCGCTTCAGAAACAGTGTGGGTGAGAGACCGGGACAGCAGCTTCAGAAGTACTGTGGGAGAGAGTGGGACAGCAGCTTCAGAAACAGTGTGGGAGAGAGCAGGACAGCCACTTCAGAAATAGTTTGGGAGAGAGTGGGACAGCCGCTTCAGAAATAGTTTGGGAGAGAGCGGAACAGCAGCTTCAGAAACAGTGTGTGTGAGAGAGCAGGGCAGCCGCTTCAGAAACAGCGTGGGTGAGAGACCGGGACAGCAGCTTCAGAAGTACTGTGGGAGAGAGCATGACAGCAACTTCAGAAAAAGTGTGGGAGAGAGCAGAGACAGCAGCTTCAGACACATTGTGGGAGAGAGCAGGGACAGCAGCTTCAGAAACAGTGTGGGAGAGAGCGGGACAGCAGCTTCAGAAACACTGTGCTAGAGAGCTCGAACAGCTGCTTCAGAAACAGTGTGTGTTAGAGAGCAGGGCAGCCGCTTCAGAAACAGCGTGGGAGAGAGACCGGGACAGCAGCTTCAGAAATACTGTGGGAGAGAGCGTGAAAGCAACTACAGAAACAGTGTGGTAGAGAGTAGGGACAGCAGCTTCAGACACATTGTGAGAGACACCAGGAACAGCTGCTTCAGAAAGCGTGTGTGGGAGAGCAGGAACAGCAGCTCCCGAAACAATGTGTGGAGAGAGCGAGACTGCAACTTCTGAAACAGTGTGTGTGAGAGACCAGAGCAGCCCCTTCAGAAACAGCGTGGGAGAGAGAGC
>NW_027597297.1:0-88624 GCF_964194155.1 Cetorhinus maximus
TACTGTGCATCGGTGGTGGAGGGAGTGAAGGTTTGTGAAAAGTCCAGCTAAACGCGATTAGGGATGGGCAATAAATGTTGGCCGAGCCAGCGACACCCACATCCCATCAATTAAAAAAACAAACACCTCACCCGGAGACTTCAGAGAGGCACAACTGATTTGAGCTGGGCTGCTCCAAAAAGCAGGGACAGAATTGTTATGTGAGCCATCAAATGCTGAAGCCTTTTATCCTCAGGGTGGGGATTTGTAGAAAGTTTAGCTTTAATAATTAGCTTGTAGTTCAGTTATGTTTAGTGATCAACCAATCGAAGTATGTTCATCAATTAACCCAACATGACTTTGCTGAATTGTAGTCAATACAGGACATTAGTGCATCACATGACTAGGCCCTTGTTAAAAGTCAGATCCACACTTGATCGAGTGGACACACCACACGGCCCCAAGCCAGTGCTCTGAAGTCAGTCAATGTTGATTCGATTAGAATGTAGCGTCATTGTGCTTCCTAGCAATTGAAATTCAGATTGCATTTCAAAATTTAAATGAAGAAATTTAAAAGGTTTATTGTGTGAAGTAAAACAACTGCAAGGTTCTAAACAATTAATCAGAACCAGCTTAGTCTTTTTAAACTGGGAGTGTTGTAAATATATAACCATCCTCGTCTCTGTAAATTTAGTGAAGTTCTGTAATCGGTTTTTGTAGCTGTGTAGTTCCTGTGACTTTTATTCTTTATGAACCTGTGATATATTAGTCTATATCTTGTACCTGTACCTTGTTACCTTAAGATAAAAGCAAAAAATTGCAGATGCTGGAAATCCAAAACAAAAACAAAAATACCTGGAGGAACTCAGCAGGTCTGACAGCATCTGCGGAGAGGAGCACAGTTAACGTTTCAAGTCTGTATGACTCTTCACCAGAACTAAGAAAAAATAGAAAAGAAGTGAAATATAAGCTGGTTTAAGGGGAGGTGGGACAGGTAGAGCTGGATAAAGGACCAGTGATAGGTGGAGATTGCCAAAAGATGTCATAGACAAAAGGCCAAAGAGGTGTTCACGGTGGTGATATTAGCTAAGAAATGTGCTAATGGTGACATTAAGGGTAGAAAGCAGGACGAGCAAGGTACAGATAGCCCTAGTGGGGGTGGGGTGGGGGGAAGGGATCGAAATAGGCTAAAAGGTAGAGATAAAACAATGGATGGAAATACATTGAAAAATAATAGAAATAGGTGGGAAAAGAAAAATACATATAAATTACTGGAAAAAGGGGAATCGGAAAGGGGGTGGGGATGGAGGAGAGAGTTCATGATCTAAAGTTGTTGAACTCAATATTCAGTCCGGAAGGCTGTAAAGTACCTGGTCGGAAGATGAGGTGCTGTTCCTCCAGTTTGCGTTGAGCTTCACTGGAACAATGCAGCAAGCCAAGGACGGGCATGAGAGCAGGGTGGAGTGTTGAAATGGCAAGCGACAGGGAGGTCTGGGTCATACTTGCAGACAGGCCGGAGGTGTTCCTCCAAGCTGTCACCCAGTCTGCGTTTGGTCTCTCCCATTGGGAGAAGTGAATGCAGTAGACTAAATTGAGGGAAGTGCAAGTGAAATGCTGCTTCACTTGAAAGGAGTGTATGGGCCCTTGGACGGTGAGGAGAGGGGAAGTAAAGGGACAGGTGTTGCACCTTCTGCGGATGCATGGGAAGGTGCTGTGGGAGGGGGTTGAGGTGTTGGGGCTGATGGAGGAGTGGATCAGGGTGTCTCGGAGGGAACGATCCCTGCGGAATGCCACCGGGGGGGTGAAGGGAAGATGTGTTTGGTGGTGGCATCATGCTGGAGTTGGCGGAAATGGCGCAGGATGATCCTTCGAATGCAGAGGCTGGTGGGGTGACCTCAAGGTAACCTTGTTACCTTAAGTTTAATACAGCAGTAATCTCTATGCACTGATATATGCATTTGTGTAGACTGTTTGTACTTTCTGTAACTTTGTAATTTCTATGACGCTATGTACCAATTTGCACTTTCACTATTTTAAAAATTAATTTGTAACATTTAGGTGAATGAGTCTAAATGTTAATCAGTAGTGTTGGGCACCACACTCTCCTAACATAATCCAAAAATAGAACTCATCATGCACATGGGTTGTACTTTGGAAAGAGTTAAAAGCACCAGCTTTAAGCTGTCAGGCACTATGAATTTGAAGATTGAACTGGGAGCAGTAGACCACAGAACTGATAGAGAAAAGGTGGGGGGAGGGGGAGAGAGAGAGAGGGGGGGAGGGGGAGTGAGAGAGAGGGGTGGAGGGGGAGAGAGAGAGAGAGGGAGAGAGGGGGGAGGGGGAGAGAGACGGGAGAGAGAGAGAGGGGGGAGGGGGAGAGAGAGGGAGAGGGGGAAGGAGGGGGAGAGAGAGGGAGAGAGAGAGGGGGGAGGGGGAGAGAGAGGGAGAAAGAGAGAGAGAGAGGGGGGGAGGGGGAGAGAGAGGGAAAGGGGGAAGGAGGGGGAGAGAGAGAGGGGGGAGGGGGAGAGAGAGGGAGAAAGAGAGGGGGGAGGGGGAGAGAGACGGGAGAGAGAGAGAGCAAGTGAGCCTAGCTTGAATGGAGAAGTAAAAACTGTATTAAGTCAGTAAATTCACTGCCTAATTGGTTAATTCTTATTTTTGGTGCTTAATAAACGTTCCTGAGTTACATTACTAGATTGTGTTCTGTTGCCTGAATGGTTAAAGTCTCAAAAGAACAAACTAATATTGGGTGAGTGGATTTGGAGGTTAAAACCCTGAAAAAACTTAGTGGCCATGTACTGAACAACTCCACACAGACACACACAACAGGAAGAGACCAGCTGAGCTGCTACTTGGATACAAAGCAACAGCAAGATGCCAGAGCTGAGGGAGATCAGTGTAGATCAGGAGGTCTGAGATCATGATGCTGAAAAAATGCAGAGGCTGCTGCAAAGCTTTATGGAGACCACTGAAGGCGGGCGGTGGGGGGGCACGAGACAGTCTGATCAAATACTGCTGAGACAAAAGAATCTGAGGGAGAACGGATACACCATTTTACCCCAAGCTGTACACTGTCATTGCCGAGAAGGGAAACCGTGCGAATCTCCAGCTGCCAGAAGCAGTACTGTGTGGCACAAATTCTCCATGTGTCGAAAAGGATTCTGGTGACAAAGGCATAAGCAGCAGATGAACCAGATGTAGGAGCTGAGGCAAAGCTGACATCCAGTAATCCACAAGCCCAGGTCAGCAATGCTGACGGCAGGCACACAGCTAGCTATCCAGAGGGGAAAGCACCAGTTCCAGAGGGGAACCTAACCCTGACATGATGGCCAGAGTTCCCAAAACAGCAGGCAGGGCCACGATGCGACAGGTTTGGCTCAAAGAAGGGCAGGACTGGGCATTAAATATTCTCGGTGTTTGGGAGAGACAGGAAAGGGGGGAAACGGCCGGGGGTGGATGGGAGCGGCGATATTGGTTAAAGGTGGCTTTACAGTACTGGAAAGAGAGGATGTCCCAGAGGGGTCAAGGACAGGATCTCTCTGGCTAGAGCTAAGGAATGAAAAAGTTGCAATGACATTGATCAGTGTAGTATATAGATCGCCAACTAGTGGAAGGGATGTGGAGAGATAAATTTGCAAAGTAATTTCATAGAGGTGCAAGAATTATAGAGTAATCGTAATGGGGGACTTCAACTATTCAAATTCACACTGGGATAGGAATAGTGCAAAGGGACAAGAGGGGCCAGAGTTCCTGGAATGTGCTTAAGATCATTTTCGGCGGCAGCATCTTTCCAATCCAACCAGAGGGCAGGCACTGCTGGACCTGCTTCTGGGCAATGAGTTGGCCCAAGTGGTCAAATATCACTGGGAGAGCCTCGAGGGGACGGTGATCATTGTATCATAAGGTTTAGATTGCCCATGGAAAAGGACAGAGAACAATCCAGAGCAGGGATAATTAATTGGGGGAAAGACAACTTCGATGAGATGACAATGCACCTGAGTCAAGTGAGTTGGAATCGAATGTTGGCGGAAAAGACAGTGGCTGAACAATGGACCATGTTCAGAGAGAAAGTATTGTAGACAATGTCAAGGTATATTCCCTTGCAGGGAAAGGTCGGACAAATAAATCCAGAACGCCCCTGGATGATGAGAGATGGAGGTGAGGTTGAAATGGAAGGAGTGCACATATGTCAGGTGGAAACTACAATCGACAATCAGGCTAAATATAGAAAGACCAAAAGGGAAGTGAAGAAACTAATAAGAAAAGCAAGGAGAGAGCCTGAAAAGAAGCTTCCAGCGAACATAAAAGGGAATTTCAAGGTCTTCTATCAACATGTATATAAAAAGAAAGGTTGGTAAAAGAAAGGGTAGGGCGGATTAGGGACAACAAACGGGACTTGCACGTGGAGGCTGGAGAAATAGTGGAGGTATTGAACAAGTAACGTCTGTCTTTACAAAGGAAGACGATGCTACCCAGGCCGAGGTGAGAGAGGAGGTAACTGGTACAGTAGAAGAATTTACAATTGATAGGAAGGTGGTGTTGGAAAGGCTATCTTTACTTAAAACAGATAAGGTACCAGGACCGGATGAGATGCATCCGAGTCTTCCAGTCTTCCTTAGACACCGGCGAGGTGCCAGAGGACTGGAGAATTGTGAATGTTACACCCTTGTTCAAAAAGGGTTGCAAGGATAAAGCTGGCAACTACAGACCAGTCAGTTTGACCTCAGTGGTAGGGAAACTTCTGGAAACTATAGTACCGGATAAAATCAATAATCACCTAGACAAGTGCAGGATAATTAAGGAAAGTCAGCATGGCTTCATCAAGGGAAAATCATGTTGAACTAACTTGGAGTTTTGCGGAGGTAACAGAGAAGGCTGATGAAGGAAATGCTGTTGATGTGGTGTATATGGATTTTCAAAAGGCATTTGAGACAGTGCCACACAACAGACTTGTGAGCAAAATTCTAGCTCCTGGAATAAAAGGGAAAGTAGGCACTTGGATAAGAAATTGGTTGAGTGACAGGAAACAGTAGTGATAAATGGTTGTTTTCCAGATTGGAGGAAGGTTTGTAGTGGGGTTCCTCAGGGGTCAGTTGTGGGGCCCTTGCTCTTTCTGATATATATTAATGCTCTAGACTGTGGTTTGCAGGGCACGACTTCAACATTTGCAGTTGATACAAAGATTCAAAATGTTGTCAACTGTGATGAGCATAGTCTTGAACTTCAAAAGGACATCGACGTTGAAGATGCAGAAAATTTGGATTTATTTTAAAGTACTAGCCAGGACCAGCAGCTAAGGCACCAAAGCATACACAAACAGTCGCAGCCTTACATGAAAGCTATAAACTTGTACAAAGGGCTCAGCTGTAAATTTGCAGTTAGGAAATGGGAGACACACGGGCGGGGACACGGGATAACTCAATCAAGAGATGGGGAAGCCCATTTCGCACCGTCTGATAGCAATCTTCAAAAGGACAATGCCCAGTCCCTGCACTGCAATTACTGTACAAGAACACAATTATCAGCCCACCGGGGGGGTCATTGTGCTGTGGCCTTTGTCTAACGAATACCATTAAGTTGTAACTGATAGTAAAAGATATATAAACTGTGCTCATTTCAACCTCGGTGGAGAAGCGCCCGAATTTCCCAGCATTTTCTCCCTGCATGTGTAATAAAGGAACCACTTGAATATTGCATCTGGACTCCGAGTGTTGAAATTTTGTCCCAGAGTATTCCTCGGACCTTTCAATTGGTGCTGCGAGCAGGGCCCGAAGGATGCAGGACACCGACGGGGAAATGGGATGAGTCAGTGTGAATTCATTTTTATTCATACTAAATCCGACTCCGTCCCGATCCAGGAACCGTCAGGCGCCCCACGTATCAGAAACCTGGGCTCCAGGCAATAGTTCAAGGGGTGGTAAGGGTGGGGTAGTTCGCTTGTCTTATAGATTGTTATAATTACATCCGGTATTAGCCGCAAGTAACGAGTTCGGTCAGAAAGGACCCAGGGTAAGAACCATACCGCTGACAACAACTATACCCCGACCGTCTTACCCAGAGATGGCCAGTGGTGACAAACTCGAGTGGGGACCAGAGGGATCCTTGACACAGCATTGAGCTGACAAAAATAAGAAATCGATAGGCAAAATGATAAAGAACAATTGGAACCCATTTGACTCACCCGCTGATCAGAGAAAATGGTGGGATAATCAGAAAAAAGACAAAGATGATGAAGCCTGGATCCTAATGTTAAGACAACACGTAGAGTTAAGTAAGAAAGTAAATCGAATGTTGGCCAACAAATCCCAAAATGAAGAGCTGGTCCAGGCAAAAAATCTCATGTCAGTTTCGGCAGCTTTACCACAGCCACCAGTAGCTGCACAATACGCAGATAATGTAGATTGGAACGGGCTGGTGGAACAAGCAGCAGGATATGAGGAACAACGGGAAGCGGGTTGGGAATCACCACCCCCGTAACCCGTGGCCCCAATTAAGATAGAGCATGTGCCCCTGGTGCCCGGACAACCAGGCAGACCAGGCACAGCAGCAAGCTGATTTCCGAGCCTTTAGAGCAGAAATGGCACAAGACTTAGGGCAAGCCCCAGTTAATTGGAATACAGTGACTGGAGTAAAACAAGAAAAGGGCGAGAGTGCCCATGAATATGGCAATCGGAGGTTTGAGGCATATTGTAACTACAGGGTTGTAGGTGCTGCGCTGAACCGAGACGATGTACAGATTATGCAATTGTACAAGGATGGCCTTAGCCTGGCCCACCAGGCAATCCTAAACACCAGGCCTGGGCCCACCAGGCGATCCTAAACACCGGGCCCACCAGGCGATCCTAGACACCGGGCCCACCAGGCGATCCTAGACACCGGGCCCGGGCTAGTAGACAAGAACACATATGATCGAGGAAGATGGGCCACCGGGGTAGATAACCACATAGGGAAAACTAAGATAAAGGTGTCGGCAGTGAGGTTACAGACCCCACTGAAATGGTGGCCACTGCAGCAGCCGTTCCTAAACCCGAGGTGTGCTTTAATTGTAAAAACCCGAACATAAAATATTTACAGTGTTAGATGTAGCCAATGGATTTTGGTCGATACCACTGGACCAGGAATCCCAAGATAAATTCGCTTTCACAGTGGGAGGGAGACGGTGAACATGGGCGAGGCTCCCACAGGGATTCCACAACAGCCCCAACATCTTCCATCGGGTCACGAGTGAGAAGCTGAGTCCGTGCGACGTAGAGTCTAACAACAGTACAATCTTATAATATGCAGATGATATCCTAATAGCGTCAGAATCGGAAAGGGGCCACATCGGAGCTCTCCTCTGATAGTCATAAGGACACTGAAAAATGCTGGATTTAAGATAAACCCCTTTATGAGTTGCTGACCGGGAGGGCGATGCGCTTGCCAGAGGGCAGAGCCACCGGAAGTGAGGATATGGGACCCATCAGAGATAAAATTAAAAATGATATTAAGCAATTGGATGGACAGCTAAAGGAATTACAACAGGAAGTGAAGGACCAACAGGCTATCAGGGATTTAGAAGAGAGGACAAAAGGGGGACCCCCGTCACCACCGGCTGAGGTCGGAGACATGGTGTTTGTTCAAATCACCCCTAGCCAACCAGGTTTTGCCCCAAAATGGACTGGACCGTACGGAATTATTCACGTGCCTGCGCCGATATGAAGGGAAAAGCTAGGTGGAAACACTGGTCGCAACTGAAAAGGTATGATGTAAGTAAGAAAGACTAAATTACCAGGCAGCGGGGGGAAAACGGGCAACGAGCAGTCCGTACTGTGTAGGCCAAGTGGTTTAGGATTCATTCCCGATCTGGAGGACCGGCCATCTGAAAGACAAAAGGGGGAATCCTCAACTACGGGGAGGGTCACCGTGGGCTGTGCACAAGGAGGGACGTAAAGGAGAAAGCTACAGTGTGTGAGAGATTTTTCGCAATTTACCTTCACACCCCAGGAGAACAACAACTGGGGTCACTGTCCCGGGGAGGAAGACTTGGGAATGACAGATACCTGGCATTGGATCTTGAGGGCCAAACACGGAGAGTTGACTGCAACGGCGGACCCCCGGACCGACACCACCCTGCTATCACAGGACACGACGACACCACAGAGACTATCTTGCCCAGACATGACCCCTGGGCCACAGAATGGACTGGTACTGTATACGGACGGTGAACTCTTGTATGATAATGTTAAACATGAAATTGTACAGGTAATTGTGAACCTGGCAGGTATGCGACTGCCAGAGTATTGCAGAAACCAAGCGCCCCTACGAAAACTGTACAAATTACTGAGTAAGGCTGTGATTAATCAGGCGGCCGACGCCACGGGAGCCACTAGATTCAGGGCACCACCAGAAGAGAGAGTTAGTTAACAATGTACTGACAAGGGTGAACACAGGGACTTCCCTGGTAAACTCTCTCGACATTCAAGGAATCAACTCCGAGGTCACGAATCTTAAAGGGATCATGAGGCAGCTTGCTCATAAGAGTAGCGAGGGGTGGTGAAACGGCAGCGGCCCTAGGGGGCAAGAGTGTGGCATCTGTATTGGAAAGCGTACACGTTATAGAGACCCATGCTAAAGCCACCAGCCAATTAACAGAAAGGGAGGAACGACAAGAGGACAGCACCCAAAAAAGCCAGCTTACGGCCGGTGGATGATCGGGCAATTAAGACACAATCTGGGCCAGATCCAAAGTGGGGAGGTACCGGGCTGGATCAACAGTGCCCGGTTGTGGGGGATGGACAAGAACCCAGGCGTCATCGACGCATGTACATTGAAAGGAGTGACCAGGGTGTATGCGGTGATTCAGAAGTGCACCTCAAACCAAATGAACGTGATAGGTATGGGCAATCCCCTCAGTCACAGCAGACACGGGCCCACACCCTCAGTACCAAGTGGAGAACATTGGGTTAATCTGAGACAATGACTCCCTCCGGTACTACCCCATAGATATGCATGCCATATGCAAGAATGAGGGCATACACGGGGAATCACTGAGCGGGTGCAGGAGGAAAGGTAGCCTCACAATTAGCTCCCATCCAGTTGGAACGGGGGGGGGTGCTGGACAAATGCGGGTACAACCGAACGGAGGGTTGTATATTAGAAATTACCCACAGAGAAAACCATCACACCCGCTCAGGATACAAGGGAACCCCGGCTCCCAGTTACTATCAGACACGCGTGAATGATGTACGTCCAACAAAGGGGTCAGGTCTCAGTCAACCCCTCCGACACACTCCACCATGCCCTGGAACACTATGACGAACCTAAGCAGGCCCCAATTCCCAACCTTCCCGAAAGTCTGACAAAGTTGAAAGGTGTCTTACGAAAGGTGAGGAATCAGCATTACGTGTTACAGGCGGTGTTTAAAAGGCTAATCAATGATATGGAAGAGCACTTGAGAGATCCGACATGGTGGGAGCAAGTGTGGGAATGGGGGCTGAATGCGGACATACACCCCTGGATAAGAATAAGCTCTCATATACTCGTCGCAGTGCAGCTAGTGTTAGCATTGTTTAACTCTAATTCTTTCAATGTCTTCTCCAGACAATCCAAAAAGTACCAGGAGACCATGAGTGGCGTACTGAGAGGCTGCGAGGAGACATTTGCGTTACATTATGGGACCAGCAACACTCACACACACACAGATTACACAATCCACACTGACATCACTAAAAATCACAGACGGAATCTCAGTAACAATCCACATGCTTTGCACAGTCTTGTGTTGGGGGTTTAGTGTTTGATATTTCGAACTGCAGTGACATTCCCGACAAGATGAGTTAAAGTTTTAACCTTAACCAGAAAATGGCTGAAACATTGTTTTCCTGGGATGAACACGTCAAAGGACAGGAAGAATCAGAAAGTTGTCCTGCCCTGGGATTAACATATCAATGGACAGGCCTCCTGGGGAGCAGATTGAGAGACATCCCAACATGCCAGGGGTGGAGTCTGCAAACTGCTCGTTCAGGATATACCTGGCTAGGAACCCAATCCGAAAACCGCCTCCAGAGTGCGGAGCTAGTCCCCACTCTGGTTTAATGTGCGTGTGTGTTCCCTCTGTCTCAATCTGCTTTATAACTCTTTGACTTGTTTGTATTTGGATGTTGCTGAGTTGTAACTGAGAGTGAATCATTGGCTCTTGCGTTATTTTGTTTGAAAATGTTCTTTGCTCTCTGTTTTAATGGAATTAATTTTCTCCCCCACCCCTCAAAGAATTTTTATTTTGAAACCTGCAATCTGAAGATCCAGACTGGGACAAGGACTCTTCTTCTTCAGGAGTTTCCTGAGACCTTCTCCAAGGCCGTGCCCCATGGGCCCACGTGAGTTTGTGTCCGTTTCTTACCCTGAGATTTAATTTCCTCTCCGGGACCCTGGTTTTCGGTGGCTCCGGTTAACCAGTTCCTGTTGGACTGCGGGCCTGGAGTTTCAAAAAGAAAATCCTGGGGTTAAAGTAGCCCGGCCTTGCAATCCAAAACTTACATGTTAGCCTCCAGTGTGTGAGGAACAGGAGCCCCACAAGAGGAAATGAAAAGTCCTAAAGTGAAGCTGCCTAAAATCTTGTTATAATTCAGGGACAATGCGTGTATTTTGGGCTGTGCGATCATTCTGACGGTTAAACGGGATTCCCGGTGGTCATTTTACTGAGGGTTTAGATTTCTATCTGCCTTTCTCCAGTTTTCTTTCTGTTTATTTCTTCGCTTTGCGCTATTTAAGCCTTCAAGGAATAATCACAGGTGAATTGATGGACCCACAGCAGGGGAAGTGAGCTGCAGAAGGGGCAGGGAAAGACTTTACACATGAGGAGAGGGGGCAGGAGTTTCAGAAGGTAGGAGTGACAGAGGGGGCTGATCAAGGGGGAGGGAGGCTGCTGTTCGTTTCGGAGGGGGATAATTAGAATGAACATGGGGACAGGGTGCTTGTTCATGTTTGAAATAGTGAGGGGTCGCTGCTACATGTTTAAAATGGTGAATGCATATGAGTTAATAGCTGATATGAGTTTGTATTTATACAGACGTCCAGAGAGATAGGGGGTGGGGCGGTGCTGGGAGTGCGGGGACTGTTGTGATGGTGGGTTGGGTGTTAGATGGGGGTTGTTTGAGAGAGATTTTTGAGTGGGCAAACGCGGGGTTAAAAATGGCGCGAGTAATTTGGCGGCCACGAAACAAACGGTCTGGCGAAAATGATGCATAGATGGAATAATTGTCGGCTGATAATGACAGGGAGGAAAAGAATGGGGGTTGGATAATACTTGCGAGGAGGAAAGAAAAAGCTAAATAACCAGTCCAGTATAGATTTTGAAGAGCACACATTGGGGGTTATATATTTCTTTTTTCAGAAAAGGTTGCTGACAGGAAATAGAAGAGAAAATGAAAGATATGATGAAATCTATTTTTTGAATTGTGAATCGGGGAGAGCGCGAACGCAGTCCCCCACTACCACAAATTTTACAGTCGAGTATCCCGCATTTGGGGACATCGCAGGCATCAGCACACCCGAAGTGCAATGGGCTAGCATCGTCCTGGGAGAACCTTTTTTTTTTGCAAAAATATACTTTATTCATAAAATATCTTCAACCACATTCCAAACCATTTCAAAAACACCATTACAAGGGTACAATCCGGTTCAACTTTAACAAAATGTATCACCAGGTGCATCAGTACAAACAATATTACAATCATTTACAGGCTTTCACTTTGATCTGTACAGCCTGAGGGGCTCTAAACAGTTCCCAGTCTCTCGGTGCGCCGTGGTAGAAAGGTCTTAGACAGCGGCCCTTCCCCATTGCGCTTTTGCAGCAGCTGCCCCAAGCTTTAGT
The DNA here is from genome assembly GCF_964194155.1 of Cetorhinus maximus. NCBI lineage: Eukaryota > Metazoa > Chordata > Chondrichthyes > Lamniformes > Cetorhinidae > Cetorhinus > Cetorhinus maximus. The sequence goes on from NW_027597297.1 coordinate 11,831, forward strand.
GCGTCCCTCAGCACGTAGTCCTCGGCCTTGGAATGTGCCAGTCCGCAACACTCGGTCGGGGACAACTCTTTGCGCTGGAAGACCAACAAGTTTCGGGCAGACCAAAGCGCGTCTTTCACCGAGTTGATGATCCTCCAGCTGCAGTTGATGTTTGTCTCGGTGTGTGTCGCTGGGAACAGCCCGTAGAGCACAGAGTCCTGTGTCACAGAACTGCTCGGGATGAACCTCGACAGCAACCACTGCATCTCTCTCCAGATCTTCTTTGCAAAGGCACAAACTACAAGGATGTGAACAATGGTCTCATACCGACCACAGCCACCTCGAGGGCAACATGCCAAGGGGGTGAGACTCCTGACTTTGACAGTCTGCTCGGGGAACCATCCCACAGGGTCCACCCTCTCCTTTTCCCTCAGGGCCTCTAAGACGTTACGTGCTGACCACTGCCTGATGGACTTGTGGTCAAAGGTGTTTTTCTGCATCAATTTTTCCACCAGGGACAGGTGGTACGGCACGGTCCAACTACTTGGAGCGTTCCGCGGCAGCGTGGCCAGACCCATCCTTCGCAACACCGGGGACAGGTAGAACCTCAGCACGTAGTGACACTTGGTGTTTGCGTACTGAGGGTCTACGCACCGCTTGATGCAGCCACACACAAAGATGGCCATCAGTATGAGGGCGATGTTGGGCACGTTTTTTTCCCCTTTATCTAGAGGCTTGTACATCGCGTCTCTGCGGACACGATCCATTTTCGACCTCCAGATAAAGCGGAAGATGGCTCGAGTGATCGCCACCACGCAGGAGTGTGGAATGGGCCAGACCTGCGCCACATACAGCAACAGCGAGAGTGCCTCACACCTGATGACCAGGTTCTTACCCGCAATGGAGAGGGAGCGTCGCTCCCACATGCCCAGTTTCCTTTTCACCATAGACACTCGCTCCTTCCAGTTTCTAACGCATGCCCTGGTCCCTCCGAACCATATCCCCAGCACCTTCAGGCCGTCAGCCCTGACAGTGAAGGGGACAAAGGATCGGTCAGCCCAGTTCCCAAAGAACATGGCCTCGCTCTTCCCACGATTTACCTTGGCTCCCGAGGCCAGTTCGAACTGGTCGCAAATGTGGATCAGTCTGCGCACCGACAGCGGATCCGAGCAGAAGACGACGACATCGTCCATGTACAGGGAGGCTTTTACCTGAGTGCCTCCACTGCCTGGGATCGTCACTCCTCTTATGCCCGGATCCTTCCTGATGGACTCGGCCAAGGGTTCTATGCAACACACGAAAAGAACAGGCGAGAGAGGTCAGCCCTGCCTGACTCCAGATTTAATCTGAAAGCTATCTGTTTCCCACCCATTGATTGAGACTGCGCTACTGATGTTAGTGTAGAGCAGTTGGATCCAATATCGAATTCCCTCCCCAAACCCCATTTTGGAAAGCACATCCACCACGTAGGTGTGCGATATTCTGTCAAAGGCCTTCTCCTGATCCAGGCTGATGAGGCAAATGTCCACACCCCTATCCTGCACATAGGCAATCGTATCCCTGAGCAGCGCCAGGCTGTCAGAGATCTTCCTGCCTGGCACAGTGCAGGTCTGGTCATGGTGTATCACCAATTCCAGAGCGGATTCGACCCGATTGGCGATGACCTTGGACAGAATCTTATAGTCCACATTCAACAGTGAAATGGGTCGCCAAATTCTAATTTCCTCCCTTTCTTCCTTGTGCTTGTAGATGAGGGTGATGATGCCTTTCCTCATGGATTCTGACATGCTGCCGGCCAGGAGCATACTCTCGTACACTTCTAGTAGGTCTGGGCCCTTCCAGTCCCACAGAGCCGAATACAACTCCACCGGCAAGCCGTCGCTTCTGGGGAGATTTACTCTTCTCGAAGGACTCAAGGGCCTAAGTCAGTTCGTCAGGAGTTCGCGGTTTGTCAAGCCTCTCCCGTGTACTGTCGACTAAGACCTCCGTGATAGAGGACAAGAAGGACTGGGAGGCCGTGCTGCCCGTGGGCTTCACGTCATACAATCCGGCATAAAACGATTTGCTGATCCTCAAAATGTCGGACTGCGCTGACTTTACTGAGCCGTCTTCTTCCTTCAGGCTGCTGATCACAGAGCTCTCTCTCTGTACCTTTTCGAAGAAGAAACGTGAGCACGTCTCATCCTGCTCCACGGAGCGCGCTCCGGAATGGAAGATGTTCTTGGAGGCAAAGGGCTAGGCTTGCTGGCTCTTCACCTCTTAGAGTTCCTCCTTGACATCGACCCCCACCGACTGCAGCCGGAGCAGATTCTGCATGTATTTCAGGAGTCGGGACATTTCCCTCTGTTCCTTTCTAGCTTTCTGGGTGCCTTTGACGATGAAAAACCTCTTGATGTTTCCCTTGATCGCTTCCCACCAATGTGTCAGGGACTCAAAGAGGGGTTTCATGGTTCTCCAACCTTTGTAATCCCTCTTGAGCTCCTCAATGTTCTCTGGGGTCAGCAGTTGCACGTTTAGCTTCCATGCCCCCCTGCCCACCCTCTGGTCTTCCTCTAAGTGACAGTCAACCAGTAGGAGGCAGTGGTCAGAGAACACCGGCTTGACATCGGTGGATCTGACTGCGAATGCGCGGGACACAAACAGTTAGTCTATCCTGAAACGGATGGACCCGTCTGGTCGCGACCGGGTGTATCTATGCTGTGCTCAGTCTGCAGGGTTGCTGAAGACGTCGTGCAGCTTGGCATCCTTAACTGTTTCCATCGGGGATCTGGACGTAGCGTCCAACCTTCTGTCGGCCCTGCCGGATCGTCCAGCCGCATCGATGTTGCAGTTGAAGTCACCGCCCACAATGACCGGCCTGGACGTCACCAACAGCAGTGGGAGCTGCTGAAAAACCGCCAGCCGGGCGGTCTTTTGTGCCGGGGAATACACGTTAATTAACCGGAGTGGAGCATTCTTGTACATTACTTTTGCTACGAGGAGGCACCCACCCATGACCTCCTTAACCTCGGAGACAGTGAAGTTGCCTCCCCGCAGCAGAATACCAAGGCCGGAGGAACGAGAGTCGTATCCGTCCGATCAGATCGATGGCCCGTATGATCACCACCGTGACCATTGTCTGTAGTAGCTGAGGTGCGGTATCGCACACTCCTGCAGAAACAACAGGTCAGCTTTGACCTTGGCAAGGTAATCCAAGGTCGCTACACATCGCGTAGTTGATTTAATGCTATGCACATTTATGGATACCATCTTTACACCCATTTTAAAGCATTTAGTCTCTTACCAAACCTGTTGCCTCTGAGAGTCCCAGGCCTTTGGTCTGCTCCTGCATACCCATAGTGTTTACAAATTGCCTCACTTTGGATGGGCTGAGGAAACTGTCCTGAACATCCCCATTGGCAATGTTCTGCTCAGGTGGCATCTGGGGTTCGAGCAGAGAATGGGATTTGAAATGTCCTCTGTTGGAGAAGCTTCTCCAATCCTCTCCCTCTCTGGGGCGTTGCTACTCCCGGCTTCCCGGAGCTGGGGTGCGCTGAGCGCCTCACTGCTCCCAGATTCCTGGGGCTGGGATGCGCTGGCCTCTTCGGGTTGTGGGCAAAGTTGGGGTGCGCTGGTCTCCTCATTGTCTCCAATGTTCTGGAGCTCAGGTGTCTCGTCCTCCAACTCCCTAGAGCTTTGCCGCTTCTTCTGCAGGTGTCGCCCAGGCACTTCTTCGTCCGAAGAGCAGCTGCCCTTGTTATCCGTGTCGGATGGGAGACGCCTCTTGCCTCTTGTCTGGGAAGTGGCTTGGTCCCTTCTTCCTTTTGGCTCTCTTCACCAGCTGCCACTCCCCCTGCTGATTTTCCGCTGCTTCCTCCTCCTCCATTGATTCGCTCTCCTGAGGAGTGGGAGGTTCAGGGGGCAGTGCTGTTGATCGGTTGTCTGCTGCCTCAATCTTTTCCTCCACCTTGTCTCTCCCTGTGTCCTCCTTTGTCCCCTTGTTTTCACTGGGGGCCATGGTGGTTGGAGTGTTGCAAGTGTCCTTGGTAGTGGTGACTCGAAGCATTTCTGCTGCTTCCCCCTCTTTGGCTTTGGCTGCCTGTGCATAATTGAGGCAGCGTTTGGGGCAGGTCCTGTAGAGGTGAGCTGCCTCGCCACACAGGTTGCAGCTCTTAGTCTGTTTGCAATCCTTTGTCTGGTGCCCTTCCTGTTTGCAGTTCTTGCAGAGGGCGCCGATGCAGTTGGCCGCCACATGACCAGACTTGCCGCATGAGCAACAAAGTTTGGGTTGCCCAGCGTAAACAAAGTAGCCATGGCTTCTCCCGATAGCGAAGCTGGAAGGAGGGTGGAAGATGGTTCCCTTACCGTCGGGGTCTTGAGCGTGACCTTAACCTGGCGTTTGCATGTCCAAATCCTGAAGGCGTCTCTATCCTCGCTGGAGCTCCCAACTTTGTTGACGTACCTGGCGAGGAAGGTGAACACGTCGGCGACAGGGTCGTAGGGGTTACAGAGACGCACTGTCACCACATGGTCCCGTTGCAACGGCGGAGCAAAGAGCGGCTCCACCGTCAGGATCTTCATCTCCGGCTGGTCTCTGTTCTCCTCGAACACCTTCAGGAACGTGACGCAAGCTGCCACTCGCTTGAAAGTCACATCGAAATGTCCAGCGCTTGGGAAGTCTTGCAGGGAGTAGATCTCCTCCGCTTCAAATCCACACGCCTTCAACAGGATCCGCTTGATGAAGAAGGCCCGATCCATGGGTGCTCCTCCTTCACTGTCCTTCACCGTGACCCGAACAGTGTTACGTACCCCATCATATGGGGCTCGACTGGTTATAGCCATCGCTTCACGACTACACTTTATCTTAGCCAAAAGGCCGAGTCAATCGAATGTTGGCCAACAAATCCCAAAATGAAGAGCTGGTACCGGCAAAAAATCTCATGTCAGTTTCGGCAGCTTTACCACAGCCACCAGTAGCTGCACAATACGCAGATAATATAGATTGGAACGGGCTGGTGCAACAGGCAGCAGGATATGAGGAACAACGGGAAGCAGGTTGGGAATCACCACCCCCATAACCCGTGGCCCCAATTAAGATAGAGCATGTGCCCCCGGTGTCCGGACAACCAGGCAGACCAGCTCAAGCGGCCGTACCGGCACAAAATGGGCAGCCGGCCCAGGCGCCAATACACGGACAGAGAGCTATAACGGGGGGTTCCTGGCGCAACTGAGAACCACGTATGTGTCCCTGTCACCTAGCGACACTATGAAGCTATTGGAAATAAATTACCCCAACTAAAACCTAGACACGGAATGAGTCGTTTTGGCAAAAATTGAGGGAAATAAGGCAATGCCACCGTCTCCATAACAGGGACGTTCGCGGGTTAGTCCGGATAAAACTACCTGAGGCGTTTTGGGGACGGCTGCGGCGAGCGTATCAGGACGGAACCTGGTGTAATGATATCGCTGCAGACCAGGCACAGCAGCAAGCTGATTTCCGAGCCTTTAGAGCAGAAATGGCACAAGTCTTAGGGCAAGCCCCAGTTAATTGGAATACAGTGACTGGAGTAAAACAAGAAAAGGGCGAGAGTGCCCATGAATATGGCAATTGGAAGTTTGAGGCATATTGTAACTACGGGGGTGTAGGTGCACTGGAGGTTCACTAGAGCTTTCCCCACCAGGGACTGCAACGCCACCACGGCCACAAAGATCCTCGCTTTTGAAGTAGTACCAAGGTGGGGAATCCCTTTACAGATAGATTCGGATCAAGGAGCGCATTTTACGGACAGTATTATGAAAAGGACGTGTGAGCTGCTCGGAGTAAAACAGAAATTTCACGTACCTTACCATCCACAAAGCTCAGGAATGGAAGAATGTATGAACCGCACGTTAAAAAATGCTATTGCAATGGCAAACACAGCAACTAGTAGGGGATGGGTGGATGTGCTCCCCCGCATATTGATGCGACTGAGGGCTACCCCCAACAGGACAACTGGTTTAACCCCTTATGAGTGGATGACCGGGAGGGCGATGCGCTTGCCAGAGGGCAGAGCCACCGGAAGTGAGGATATGGGACCCATCAGAGATAAAATTAAAAACGATATTAAGCAATTGGATGGACAGCTAAAGGAATTACAACAGGAAGTGAAGGACCAACAGGCTATCAGGGATTTAGAAGAGAGGACAAAAGGGGGACCCCCGTCACCACCGGCTGAGGTCGGAGACATGGTGTTTGTTCAAATCACCCCTAGCCAACCAGGTTTTGCCCCAAAATGGACTGGACCGTACGGAATTATTCACGTGCCTGCGTCGGTATGAAGGGAAAAGCTAGGTGGAAACACTGGTCGCAACTGAAAAGGTATGATGTAAGTAAGAAAGACTAAATTACCAGGCAGCGGGGGGAAAACGGGCAACGAGCAGTCCGTACTGTGTTAGCCAAGTGGTTTAGGATTCATTCCCGATCTGGAGGACTGGCCATCTGAAAGACAAAAGGGGGAATCCTCAACTACGGGCAGGGTCACCGTGGGCTGTGCACAAGGAGGGACGTAAAGGAGAAAGCTGCCTCTTATATCCAACCTAAACCCTGGTGATCACCAGCAGTGTGCTTCATTACAGAAATAACAATAACCGGGTAACCTCCACGCCAAGATGGAAAAAAGCTGGGTGTCCATGATCATTACCAGGGCCCTGGCTATCGCAGCCACCGGCATACAGAATGTAAACCGTGAAGCAGTGGCCGGTATGGGCTTATACTACAAGAATGTCAGCGACGGATATTGCGTGAAAGGAGGTGTGAATGTCACAACGGAAAGGTCAATGCTCTTCAAGTGTGGCACCGGGCTTACGCAACTATCCATTGGAATGAGCGATGGTGAGAGCCTAGGGCAGAGCTCGCATTCGGGAACGGAACTCCGATGGAAAAATGAGGGTCCACTATGCTTCCAGATCAGCGATGGTTCGGACGGACCCTGGACATGTGCGAAGGGGGCACAGGTCCAGATACAGTGTGTGAGAGATTTTTCGCAATTTACCTTCACAAGGAGGACTTGGGAATGACAGATACCTGGCATTGGATCTTGAGGGCCAAACACGGAGAGTTGACTGCAACGGCGGATCCCCGGACCGACACCACCCCGCTATCACAGGACGCGACGACACCAAAGAGACTATCTTGCCCAGACATGACCCCTGGGCCACAGAATGGACTGCTACTGTATACGGACGGTGAACTCTTGTATGATAATTTTAAACATGAAATTGTACAAGTAATTGTGAACCTGGCAGGTATGCGACTGCCTGAGTATTGCAGTAACCAAGCACCTCTACGAAAACTATACAAATTACTGAGTAAGGCTGTGATTAATCAGGCGGCCGACGCCACGGGTGCCACTAGATTCAGGGGACATCCTGCTTTCCACCGCCAGAAGAGAGAGTTAGTGTGGAAGAATAAAATACATCTACAGGTCAACTAAGGGTTAAACAGTTAGCACCATCGTGGAATACTACAGCACTGTTCCCTCTCTCGTTAGCACCATCGTGGAATACTACAGCACTGTTCCCTCTCTCGTTAGCACCATCGTGGAATACTACAGCACAGTTCCCTCTTTTGTTCTAGCAGGTACACCTGCAGCTGCCAGCTAATTGAGCAGGAGGGGAGAAAGGGAGTGTCATGGGCAGGCTTCCTGGAGTCATTAAGACGGGGCTGGGATGTCTGCCCCCAACACAAGGAGACAGGATCAAGCAATGGTCATCTGTTCTCTAGAGTGTACACTGCCTAGCACTAAAGATAAGGTCAAGCATGGTTATCTATTCTCTGTCTCACTTTTTATTAGTACGTGAGCTTCCCCTAATATCCTGTATAGTCATAAACTTAGAATAGACTAATTGTGTGACAATGATTCTCAATGTAATTGATCATTGAAAGTTAGACAGTCTTATCACCTTCAAGCTCTTTGATATGTACAACCTCTACTATAAATATGTGTGTGCTCTGATGCTTCCTCAGAGTGTGCTTGTATGTTACTGGGCTCTCCGTGATATCACGATTAATAAAGGCTTCCGAGACAAACCTCCTGGGTCTGAGTGTTCACTCCGATTTCCGCGACAGTTAGTTAACAATGTACTGACAGGGGTGAACACAGGGACTTCCCTGGTAAACTCTCTCGACATTCAAGGAATCAACTCCGAGGTCACGAATCTTAAAGGGATCATGAGGCAGCTTGCTCATAAGAGTAGCGAGGGGTGGTGAAACGGCAGCGGCCCTAGGGGGCAAGAGTGTGGCATCTGTATTGGAAAGCGTACACGTTATAGAGACCCATGCTAAAGCCACCAGCCAATTAACAGAAAGGGAGGAACGACAAGAGGGCAGCACCTAAAAAAGCCAGCTTACGGCCAGTGGCTGATCGGGCAATTAAGACACAATCTGGGCCAGATCCAAAGGGGGGAGGTACCGGGCTGGATCAACAGTGCCCGGTTGTGGGGGATGGCCAAGAACCCAGGCATCATCGACGCATGTACATTGAAAGGAGTGACCAGGGTGTATGCGGTGATTCAGAAGTGCACCTCAAACCAAATGAACGTGATAGGTATGGGCAATCCCCTCAGTCACAGCAGACACGGGCCCACACCCTCAGTACCAAGTGGAGAACATTGGGTTAATCCGAGACAATGACTCCCTCCGGTACTACCCCATAGATATGCATGCCATACGCAAGAATGAGGGCATACACAGGGTATCACTGAGCGGGTGCAGGAGGAAAGGTAGCCTCAATTTGCTCCCATCCAGTTGGAACGGGGGTGGTGCTGGACAAATGTGGGTACAACCGAACGGAGGGTTGTATATTAGAAATTACCCACAGAGGAAACCATCACACCCGCTCAGGATACAAGGGAACCCCGGCTCCCAGTTACTATCAGACACAGCGTGAATAATGTACGTCCAACAAAGGGGTCAGGTCTCAGTCAACGCCTCCGACACACTCCACCATGCCCTGGAACACTATGAGGAACCTAAGCAGGCCCCAATTCCCCACCTTCCCAAAAGTCTGACAAAGTTTGAAGGTGACTTACGAAAGGTGAGGAATCAGCATTACGTGTTACAGGCGGTGTTTAAAAGGCTAATCAATGATACGGAAGAGCACTTGAGAGATCAAGGGGAATGTCCCCCCACCCACTCAGGGAATGGCTCAGGGAATCCCCCCCCCCACCACACAGGTAGCTCTCAGCGATTGCGAGCGAGCATCACGCTGCCCGGGCCTTAATTGGCCCACCCACATAAAATGGCAACTCGCCCTCGATTGGGGGCGTCAATTGGGTTCACGCCGGCCCCTGCACAACTCCCCCCCACCCCCGACAGGGGGGAAGATTCAGCCCATGAATATATTTCAATCTGCGTCACTCGGCAGTGAGAGAAAAGCTGAAAGGATCAATGATATCCTCAGGCTCGGTGTTCATACTTGAATTGTTGGCCTTTGTGTCATCGCATATCACATTGAGACAAAATGCTTTATAGTAAGGTTGATATAAATTGGAACTATTTCTTCCCTTCTATCACTTTACAGATAAACTGCTTTATGCAATGTGCTGCTGACAGTGGAGAATGGCCTTGGCTGACCTCTTTCTCCGGACATGCTTATTCGTACTGTCCACTTTAACCGGCTTCTCGTGGAACCCGCTCAACAGCTACCACCCGGCAAAATAGACGTGGCTGATTTCTTCCTTCCCACTAACTTCCTCATTTTTAAATTAATCCACTGGCCGTCGACATTTTGTTCAAATCGATGGGATTTTACTTTGTCCGAAAGCCTTGCAGATCCGACTAATAATAATGGATCTTTCTGATGGTGATCAGAGAAACAATGAGCGGGACATCCATCGATGTTTGTCCCCCTGTTGGAGCCACTGTCCTGAGTCATGGGAGAAACTCCGTTTCCTGACCACTGTTTCCATCCCTGGCATCTGTCGAAATCTGAGCTCCTTTATTGACAAGAAATCTTGACCCCAAGATGAGCTTCTGAACACTGAGCTGGACCCGGATTTTCCTCCACTCGTTTCTTTCCGCCCACCCAGCCTTTTTCCAGCTCCCACAAACTCTAATTTTCCTAATGACGGTTTTCCTTTCATTCCCCAATAGCTTGTGACTCCAGCCCCCTCCCCGCCGCCGCCGCCCACCAACTTGCTCCCCCCCCTCCCCCACCCCCCAGTCTCCCGCCCCGGAGTTCTCTCTCCCCCCCCACCACACCCCCGTCTTCCCCTCCGAGCTCTCTTCCCCCAACCCCGAGCTCCCCTTCCCAGCCCCCTGCGCTCCCTCTCTCCCTCCACCCCCCAGAGTTCTCCTCCCCCCCCGCGCCGAGCTCTCTCTCCCCCCCGCCAACCACACCCCCCCCGAGCTCCCCTTCCCCCCGCCCCACCCAAGATCCCCTCCCCTCCACCCGAGCTCCCCTCCTCCCACACCCCCCAACAAGCTCCCCTCTTCCCACAACCCCCCGATCTCTCCACCCCCCCGCCCCCTTCCCCCCGAGCTCACTCTCTCTCCTCCCCCCGCAGAGCTCTCTCTCCCCCTCCGAGCTCCCCTTCCCCCCCCAGCTCTCCTCCTCCCCCTACCCCCTGAGCTCCCCCTCCTCCCCTCCTCCTCTCCCCCGAGCTCTCCCCTCCCCCGCTCCCTCCTCCCCCCCAGCACTTCGCCACGCCCCCCCGAGCTCCCCTCCTCCCTCCCAGCTCCCCTCCTCCCCCTCCAGCTGTACCCCCCACCCGAGCTCCCCTTCTCCCCCACCAGCTCTCCCCACCCCCAGCTCCCCTCCTCTCCAGCTTTCTCCCTCCCCCCCAGCTCTCTCTCCCTCCCAGCTCTCTCTCTCTCCGCTCCCCCCAGCCCTCTCTCACCCCCCCAGCTCTCTTCCCCCCCCCCAGCTCTCTTCCCCCCACACCCCGAGTTCTCTCTCTCCCCCCACCCCCACCCCGAGTTCTCTCTCTCTTCCCCCCCTCCCCGAGTTCTCTCTCTCTTCCCCCCCCTCCCCCCGAGTTCTCTCTCTCTTCCCCCCCCTCCCCCCCGAGTTCTCTCACTCTTCCCCCCCCTCCCCCCCGAGTTCTCTCTCTCTCCCCCCCAACCCCCGAGTTCTCTCCCCTCCCCCCCCACTCCCCCGAGTTCTCTCCCCTCCCCCCCCACTGCCCCGAGTTCTCTCCCCTCCCCCCCCACTCCTCCGAGTTCTCTCCCCTCCCCCCCCCACCCCTCCGAGTTCTCTCCCCTCCCCCCCCACCCCCCCCGAGTTCTCTCCCCTCCCCCCCCACCCCCCCGAGTTCTCTCCCCTCCCCCCCCACCCCCCCGAGTTCTCTCCCCTCCCCCCCCACTCCCCCGAGTTCTCTCCGCTCCTCCGCTATTTCTATATTTTGCCCTCGGTCCTTTTCTCTCCCGTTTGATTCTCGATCGCCGCGCGCGGCATTCAGTTTACCGCCAAAACCAACCGCCGCCTCCCGATCCCCGGCAACGGCCGCGTGACCCGGCTCAAACCTCGCGAGAGGGCCCCGGAGCGGCATCACGTGACAATGGGTATTTAAGGCGCCGCCGGAGCCCCTGTCTCTCCAGCGGGCAGGGTTTGGGAATTTATGTCTTTGGGAACTCTCATTGGGGGGAAACTCTCAGGGAGGGAAAAACGGGCCGAATGGGCTTTAGTCCGATGAGGCTGTGTGGAGAGCTCGGGCTCGGCCACTGACATTAACACTCGATGTCCGGCTCTCTCCGCTCTTTCCAAAGCTTCTTGTGACATTCAGGCTTTTTCTTCTCTTTCCATCCGGATGAAGCAAATGTGGCTGCAACAAAACAAGGCCAATGCGGTCAGACATTGTGGAGAATGTACTGCCTGGAAAGATGCTGGAAGCCCATGCAATGATTTCCCTAAAGGAATTGGACATCAGCTTGAATAGGAACAATGGCTGGGGTTGGGGGGAGAGCAGAGGAATGGGATCAATTGGATCTTTTAAAGAGCCAGCACAGCCTCAATGGTCGAATAGCTGCCTTTTTTAATGTATGATTTTAGACACTGAAGAATCAATGGGAATCTGCATTGGTGCAAGAATTCATCACATTAATCCTCATTAATTTAGCATTTAATTAGTTCCCTGATTCAAGAAGCTGCTGATCATTTCCAGAGAGTATTTATATTTTCCTGATGCTCTGGACATTGGTGAGAAGTTGTGTAAACATCAACAGCTTGTGTTTTTGTGCAGGCTCTCCCCATAAAAGGATGCCCCAAACTGCTGAATTGTTTAAGTGCTGTCACTTATTGTAAAGAGTCAACACTAAAATGGAGGCCCTTTGGCAAAACTGTTCACTGATTTTAAACTCCTCAGGAGTTCCCTCCCACTCTGAACTGTTTCCACCTGCCTGTATTTCTCTATTCCCCTCAGGCTCCCCTTAAATGTTTGCAATCTGTTCTACTACTCTGTGGTAGTAAGTTTCATCAGAGTATGCAAGTATTTTCTCTTTAAAATCTTGATTTGATTTTAGTGGTTCTTGTATTCATTTAAGCAAATGTGGGACCCCTTTCCCTCAGCAGACTGTCACTGACAGCAATGAGTGTTCATCTGTCCTTGTCGTGTAATTGATCTCCCTATATTTTCTGAACATCAACTTGAATAGGCAAACAAAGCACCCCTCTCAACATCTTTTGCTTTTGGGGGATTTCTGATAGTACAGTGGACACGTGTTGGGGAGTAAGAAGCTGGGGGAAGTCTGGAGGGTATTAAATAATAAAAAGGTACATGTCTTTATTACATCATCTGATTTCTGGATTGTTTAAAAGAATGCAGTCTATTGCATTGAGCTAAAATGAATTGGTGCCAATATTCTACTCTTATTAGGAAGTGAAAACAATTTGGGTACAGTTTCCAGAGATGCTCAACTTGATTTCCAAACCATTAGTATTTTGGCTGTCAACACTGGCAGGGCACCTACAATCATGGCCCTTAAGGGTGTCAAAAATCAATTTCCAGACTTTGTAAACAAACATCCAGCTCTTGGTGCATGAATGGTTTCTTCAGAAGAGCCATTGCAAATCGTTGTAAAGCCTTTTTTATGGTGAAGGAGGGGCAACAAAAGAGAAGGGGCAGCATAGGACGTGAACATGTCCCAACACCGTGCCCTACCCTGCATAGAATGCAATGTACAGGTAACAAAATCACAAGGGCCTTGGTGAGATGTGCATTAGAATTGTATGCCTCAACATAGGGGGTATATGTCATCTCTGCCACCTACTGCATGAAGACCAGCAGCTTATCACCTGTCCAGTTTGAAGGTGTTGACCAAAGTACGTTTATAGCACAGACTCTGAAATGGGGGGGCCTCTGGGACATCTCTGTAATGCCTGAGTCTGTGAGACAGGACAGCAGGGAAACTGGTCACATTTGTCACCTCAGCAAAGTGGTAGCAAGATGTGGCCATTCAGTCTCACGAGGTCACTGGCTTACTTATGGTCCAGGCTACGTAACTAATGCCATCAATGTTGTGTTTCATTCTCAAATAGAAAAGCACCTCCAAAGGACTTTTACACCCAGAATATACATTGTGCGTGACAACACATGAGGTTTCGGTCAATGTGAAGGATGCTGGAAATTATGATGTGTTCCTTCCAAATTTCTCTTGATCTCATCTTCAAAACAAAATCATTTCAATGGATGGCTTGTGGTTGACCTAAGTTTAGCTCCTCTGCCATGGCTCTGACCTCCAGATGAGTGCTCCAAATGTTACCTGAGGTGTGCCAGTGACAAATTGTGTGTGCCTCTACAACAGGATTGGTCATTTACAGATTCTTTGGGATTTTAAAGGGGCCACTTTTGCTGCCTACACTAACCTGTAGAGGCTCTGCAGTATCTTTAGTTTGTGAATATGGGGATATTTGAAACCTACCGCATGCAGTATAAATTCATCATGCCAAAAAAAGGCCTGAGCTGCTTCATTTGAAGTGCTCGGTAGAACGCAGTTTACCTTGTTGTAGAAGGTGTTGAGCTTCTTGTGTTGTTGGAGCTGCACTCGTCCAACCAAGTGGAGAGCATTTCATCACACTCCTGACTGGTGTCACAGAATTCCCTACACCCATTAGCAATAATGCCGGTAGTTGCAAACGTGTTACAAGAAATTAACAGCGAGTTGTCAACCCCCTGATCTTTCCTTCTAGTAGTTGACCCAGGCTGCTTGGCTAAGCACTTTTATTTTTATTTATTTATTTTTTTGCAACAATTTTTATACCATTGGATGGGCAGGATATTCCATTGACAAGGTCATTTTTTAAAAAATTCATTTATGGGATGTGGGCTTCGCTGGCTGGGCCAGCATTTATTGCCCATCCCTGAAGGAGGAGGAGGAGGTGGTGGTGGTGGTGAGCTACCTTCTTGAACCACTGCAGTCCATGTGGTGAAGGTGTACCCATAGTGCTGTTAGGAAGGGAGTTCCAGGATTTTGACCCAGCTATGGTGAAGGAATAGCAATATATTTCCAAGCCAGGATAGTGAGTGGTTTGGAAGGGAACTTCTACGTGGTGGTTTTCTCATGTATCTGCTGCCCTTGTCCTTCAAGATGGTAGTAGTCGTGGGTTTGGAAGGTGCTGTCGAAGGAGCCTTGGCGAATTCCTGCAATGCATCTTGTAGATGGTACACGTTGCTACTGTGTGTTGATGGTTGAGGGAATGAATGTTTGTGGACAAGTGTAGCTTAAGCTCGATAGGACAACGTGCTCCTTCAGAGATCCAGCACTGATCTGATGGGTAGAATGTCCTCCAGTGCTGTAACCAATGATATTAGATACTCTGTCCATATCCTAGGCTTTCCCTGTCTATCATCCCAGCTGTGTATGATCTGATGGTGTTCCCTTCACAAGCCCCTGTCGAGGTGCTATGTGTTTGCCTTATTTCAATATTAACTGTGTGCAGTCTCTTTGACCTTATACTGTGACTGAGTGCTTGAGAAAGCAGTTCATACATCACCTTCCTCCCTCTTGAGACTTTGGCCTGCTCTGCAGAGCTCTTTCCATATCCAGAGTATTGATCTCAGTCAGACCTCCCACTCATACCATGCTAACTGGCACTAAGTCTCACTTTCTTATGCTGTGCTCAGCACTAAATTTCTTGGCGTTGTGGGTGTGTTTTCCATAGCCTGGCTCTTTCTTTTCCCAGGAAGCCTTCGTAAACGGCCTCAGCATACAATCTGGCAACGTGCTCTCTTTTCCCCAGCTGCTCTACAAAGGTGACAACTTTACACCCCTGGTGGCAGAAATGTTATTCTTGAATCTGCAGCCTTAGCTGAATGCAGCAATTTCTCAGTTGCAGGATCAACCTTGTGTACCTTTTTTTTTCCTGAGTGAGCTTGAGAATGAATGAAAATTTTTCAGAGCAAATGGATTTGCCATCCTCCTTCAAATTCCTCAGGAAGCGCACCCTTTTGTGAGCAGGGCTAGAAGGGGTGGAATGTACAGAAGAATGGGGAGAGAGCAGTCCCCTCGCGTGACTCAAGGGGTTCACACAGACTCGAGGGTCAAATGGCCTCCCTTTGCATTGTTACATTCCATGATGACTCCAAAGCAGGATGGTGTGTTACTCAGCAAGGCTTGCAGGCAATGCTATTGTGAACTGGGACAATCAAGATTGTCTGTCTGTACAATTTGTTGCAGCATCAACTACAGTTGTCATCTGAAGCTTCATATGGCAATGTTCATTTAGTGAAATGCTTCCTTAGAGTAGATCAGGCAGGCATCAATTTGCCCTAAAATCCTGGAGCTGTGTAAAGTCTGAACAAGTGCATGACCTAGATGTTAAGTGTTCTGAATGGGTGCATCACATTTACAACACTTGCATTTGGCAGGGCAGTGATGAGTTCATTTTTGTTTTAAAGAAAGGAAACATGGGCTAGGGCGAGTCCTGAGCTCTGGTAATTAGGACACAAGTGATGTGGTGGGCAGATGCTGATACTGGTCAGATGGAATATTGGAAGTGGAGATGGAGGTGAAATGGGTGCTGTGCCACCACCAATTTTAACATCATTTTAACTTCCCAGTGTTTAATGCAGTTTGTTCGTGTAATACAGGATTAAGTTTAAAAACAAACACTGGAATATGACCTTGGAAACTCAAAAAAAGCCCAAATTTTTAAAGAGCACTACTCTGGTTTGGTTTTCCCTTTTCTTTAACAGTAAGATATGGAGCTGTAACATGGGCCTTCTAAGCAGTGACTCTTGGCAGAATGTTTAGTGGCCAGTTTCTGCTGTGTGATTTCTAGCATTTCCAGCGACTTTCTGCCCTGGGGTTTCACCTCAGCATACGTATTGTGCACCTCTTGTGCACACTTCACAAGCTTGCTACTGCCAGGATTACTACTTTTGCTTTACTTTGCAAAGTAAGCTACACTTGACTGATCCTCTGCTCAGTGCTAATTTTGCTGTTTGGATAGCGCTGAATATGCTAAAGTTCATCCAGAGGCATCCAAGTCCATGATATTACCCTCGCTGCTTAAGCAACACTTGGCCATAGGCACATACCTGCTGCATAATCCATTTGGTCAGCATCAGCCCTGATAATTTTTGTGTGTTAAATAAACCAATATCATTAGAGGATGATGGTAATACTCAAAAGTATAGCACGCGTGCAATTTCCCTTGTTCTCCAGTCTGAAGTCGCTGGCCATTAGTGACTGATACTGATAAACATTTTGATTATTATCAATGACTCAGAATCCTTGCATTTGAAGAACACTCTTTTTTTCAATTTGTGTGATTACGTCTAATAATGACCCTGGAACAAATTCCAGGCAGATTCTGTGAATCTGCTTTTACAAGCTCCGCTCCTTCTTCCAATCACAGCACCTCTTGCAGATGGAGAGCTTCAAATGCAAAGGGGAATGAGCAGGTTGAGTGGGTGAACCTGCTGAAAGTAATGTCTGGGAAGAGTGGAATCAGATTAAAGCTTAACTGTTTTTATTGTTAATTCAACAATTTACAGACTTTATTACATCCTTTAGGAGGAAGGGACTTGCCTGAAGGTGGCAGCTCCAAGTTTTACTTCGCAGACTTTTTTTGTACAATTATCACATGAGAGATCTGGATTTTGCTCATCGTGTCCAGAGGTGAAATGAGAACTAGCAGAATGTTGACTGAAGCTTTGCACTTTCACACCGATTTTAATTTGGCGGGGAGGTTTTCTTTCCGGGACAGAGATGAGCATTTTACAAGATGCAGGCAGCAAATCAACTTGCAGATTCACACTGTCGGCACGAAGCTTAAATGACCAAATAGTGTCTATGGGGGAGAATTGTTGATACACGTACCTATAGGTCCTATAGGGTGTAATAGACAGAGATACCTTGATGTCAACTGACTCACAAGTTTCAGTTCCCAGCATGTGCACCTTTTGTATGGAAGCTCAGAGCTGGCAATGTGAATTCATAACTTGCACCTTTTATGGAGCCTGCTATTACATACTGACTCAGCTACAATTAACAATTAATGTTTTCAAAAGCACTTGAAGTTATTAAGCAATTAATTAATTAAGACATTAATTGCGTAAAAAGACAGACAATTAAGCACAGCTTGCTTTTGTGTCTGTCTGGGGATTGAGTAACTGGAATTTTGATGTTGCTGAAATTGTCTGGAGTTGGATTCCAGACTTTGATTTTTCTTGCATCCCCTCCAAAACTTTCAAGAAAAGGATCATTAAAGGAAATTGCATGATGGTTCAAACCACAATGCAGGTGCTGTAGTGTCCGGACTGTCACATGACCGGCTGCGAGAGAAACACAGCTGGGAAGATGCTGGGTTAACAGCAGTGCAGTAATATTTTAACAGGAGCAATTACAGCACGAAGATATCGGGATTGGGAGGGTCCAAAATAACAGGCAACACTGAATTAACGCAAGAGTTATTTGAATTCATCTCTGAAAACAATACTGTTGTGACTTTCTTAATTCATTGGAGCACTTCTAATGCAGTAACTTTAAACTGGTGCTGAAAACTGACAGGTATGTTGGCTGTATATTTCTGCTCTGTTTCTCTGCAGCATCCTTCCTGCTGCACTAATACTGGTTTCAGGCTAGCTGAGCACTGATCAAACAATCAAACCATTACCAACTGAGGCAGGAGGGGATCTCCTAGAAAAGTTTCAGGTTCTCTTGACATATGAATGATTTCATATTTTGCAATTTACATTAACTAATGACGTGAATGTGTTCAATCCCAAGTACCAATACTTGATAGTAATGCAAAAGGGTTTCACCCTTACAGTAAACAGCTCTTAAACTGCTGTTGGAATTGATTTTTAGTTTCACCCTAGATGAAAGCCAATCCAGTAGATTCCAGATAAATTTTTCCATAAGCCCATTTTCAGACTCATAGGTTGCTATATTATTCGATACGTAAACATTGCAAAAAAGAATATGATCGAACCTCTCCAAAATATAGGATTGTGGGAGTGAACAAAGCATTTTGAGAAGCTCTTTGTCAGTATAAAAACTCGTGGTCTTAGATTGACAGGTGGCAATTAAACGGTGGAGTTATAATAGGCCCTGATATCTTGGAATGATTTAATAGTAAAAGACAGCCAAGAGTATAAACCGGTACCCAACACTTTCCCTTTCCATCCTCCTTTTTCACTGTCAGTGGTAAAGTAAGAGCTTTCAGCCCAGAGAGCAATTAGTGCAGAGGGATTACTGTACATTGAAAGACACGGCATGTCTAACCCAAGCAAACACTTTCAATGTTTCCTGTCATCCAGCCAGCAGTGATCTGCAGCTGGATATTATCATCTCCACACAGAATAGAATCATAGAAAGTTTATGGCACAAAGCGGCCACTTGGCCCATTGTGTCTGCTCGGGCTGAAAAACGAGCCACCCAGCCTAATCCCACTTTCCAGCATTTAGTCTGTAACCCTGCAGGTTCCGGCATTTTAAGGTGCATATCCAGACACGCTTTTAAATGAGTGTTTCTGCTTCTACTAATCTTCAAACTTCTTGATCATTCCCCCTACATTTACATCCAAATTATTAGATATACCTCAAAAAGCAGGGGATCTAATACACGTCAACCCACAAATGCAACTATTTATATGGAAGTATTTCTTCTAGAGCGGCTGAGGTGGGATGTGGTCGTGTTTTATGGAGAAGGTGATGGTTGGGACTGAGCACAAAAAGATCAGTTCTATTGATTTGAAATTTTCACTTGAACGGCATTGCAAAATAATAAAGTAATAACGAGCATCACTGCGGTCCTGCAGCTGAACCTTGTAGAGTTTAAAGACTTTCCATTCTGGAACTACCTCACTCATTAAAAATTGGTTCCAGTGTCATTATTAGACCTGCATGTTAAGGACTAGCTGACTACACCTTTTGTAGCCTTCATGTGTACTGTGTATGGAAAAGCCTCAAACCATCCTTGTTCCTGTGAAAGGTCTTTGCATTTTGGTGATGTTTCTTTAACAGGATGTGCACAGCAGCTTGACCAGCTCCAGCTCAAAGGATTTTCCCAGCAGTGGCTGCTCTCACTCCAGGCCTTTATCTGTACCTCAGATCAGCAGGAGCTGAATACAAGATTTGTGCCAGCAGGTACAGGCTAGGTTGGGAGTGGACAAAACTGCAGCATTTCAGGTTCTACTTGGAATTTACTCAGATATAAAGAGTCAAATGTTTCTCCTTTAGCAGCCACTACAAAAAGAGTACAGAGCACTGATCTATTACAGAGCATTGTAAACTGTGAGGAGGACAGTATAGAACTTCAAAAGAACATAGACAAGTTGGTAGAGTGGGCAGATAGGTGGCAGATGAAGCTCAATGCGGAGAAGCGTGAGGGGATGCACTTTGGTACAAAGAACATGGAGAGACAATATAAAATAAGGGGTACAATTCTTAAGGACGTGGCGGAGCAGAGGGATCGGGGTGTTTATGTGCATAGGTCATTGAAGGTGGCAGGACAGTGGTGCGAGCAGTTAGTAAAGCATGCAGTATCCTGGGCTTTATTAAGAGGAGCATAGAGTACAAGAGTGGAGAGGTTATGCTGAGCTCATATAAGATGCTATTTAGCCCTCAGCTGGAGTATTGTGTCCAGCTCTGGGCACCACACTATAGAACGGATGTGAACACATTGGAGAGAGTGCAGAAGAGGTTTACAAATATGTCTCCGGGGTAAGAAACTTCAGTTACGAAGATAGATTGGAAACGTTGGGACTGTTCTCCTTGGAGAAGAGAAGGCTAAGAGGAGATTTGATAGAGGTGTTCAAAATCATGAGGGGGCTGGATAGAGTAGATAGGAAGAATCTGTTCCCGCTCTGAAAAGGATCGAGACCGAGAGAGCACAGGTTTAAAGTGATTTACAAAAGAAGCAAACGTGATGTGAGAAAAATCTTTTTCACACAGCGAGTGGTTCGAGTATGGAATGCACTGCCTGGAAGTGTGGTGGAGGCAGGTTCAATCGAGGCATTCAAGAGGATTATCACTAGATGATTATTTGAATAGAAACAATGTGCAAGGGTAAGGGGAAAAGGGAGGAGAATGGTGCTAAGTCATAATGCTCATTCGGAGAGCTGGTGTAAATATGATGGGCCAAATGGTCTCCTTCTGAACCCTAACAATTCTGTGATTCTGTGACATTATCTGATTGGTTTTCCTTGTGGGAACTTTTATGTTTTTCATTCTAATGGTTCAGTTTCTGCTGTGTTTCTCAACCAAGAGGCAATCATTTCTATTCCTGCTCGCTACTGGATGGTGCAAAATACTTCAATCAATTAAATATTTTTGAAGTGCTGATATCTGTTGTGATGCTGGAAATGTGTCAGTTAATTTACTCACAGCAAAGTCCCACATACAGAAATGACATCATGACAAATAATGTTTTCAGTAATGTTGGTTGAAGGAGAAATATTGGCCAGGAGACCAGGGAGAATTCGGCCACTCTTTCTTGAATAGTGCCATGGAATATTTTGCATCCAGTTATGATGTTAGCTGGAATATCTGCTCAATTCTCTGGGGTGATACTAGATCTCACACAACCCTCTTCCCACAGAAAAACAGCAGTTTAGAGGTCTACTAATGGAAGTCAAATTACTTTTGGTTATTTTAATGGACTATCTCTTTAAATCTATGAGCAGTGGGCAGCCCAGCTCCACAAGCTTTTCACACACAATCTGGAAACAGGCTTTTTATTGGGGTGTGGGGAGCTGTGTAGCTGTTGGGATGAGGCTCTTTGTCAGAACACAGTACTCTCCAAACAAAGGGTCAAAGGGACTCGAAATGTTAGCTGTGTTTCTCTCTCCACAGATGCTGCTGGACCTGCTGAGCTTTTCCAGCATTTTTTGTTCTTGTTTCAGATTTCTATCTGCATCCAGCATCCATCAGCAGTATTTTGCATTTACTCTCTGATCAAATCATGAGTTGTCTGCAATTTTCCGTTTGAATGTCAGACCTGATCTGCAGGGTGTCTTTGTTTTCAATGTGTCTCACTTCTCACTTCCTTGCATGTCTGACCTATCCACATGTTCTTTGTTTTGCTAATGTCTTTAATTTCTTCAATGCTTCTTTCCATTGTTTCCATCTCACTCAACAATGCAGCAGTTTACATCACAGAAACGAGCTGAGATAATTTCACTTTGGGTACAATCGGGAAATTGCACGGGAAGAACACTTGAAATTGTGCAGGTTAGGTTAGGCTTCTGGCCACCAATTCATTTGGAAAATCATGAATGCAAAATCTCCCTGAACCAACGCAACAAGGCAGAATAATAAAAAGTAACTTTATTTTCTCTGTATTCCTTGATGCATTTGAATGGTAGGTGACAGATAATGTTTCAGTGATATATCTGAAACTGGTTTATTGTAATAAAATGAGAATTTGTAATCTGGGTGACCAGTTGTCCCTGAGTAAGCTGATTTAAAATGGCAGAAAAAAAATTATACTGAACCACTTAATTGTTTCATTGGGACACATCAGTAAGTTTCTTATTAAATTAAACAATTCTGATGCGACAAAAACTTTTAAAACATGCCGATGTCCACTACATGCTTTAACCTGGTCTTGCAGGGTATAGCAGAATGGTGCAACTCCCCTGTTTACGATGAGCAGATGTAACAGTCAACAGAACAATGTTTTTACAGCTGCCTGACCATGCTTTACATTTCTTCTGAAACTGCTCCTCATTAAGAGTTGCTTTTCTCACCTTCAATGTGCCATTTACATGTGGGTATTTGCGCTGAAGTTCAGCTCAGGGCCTTGCAATTTTTCTCCTGTGCAGCTAGGCCAGACACTGCCCCCTGTTGGATTTCTGTGCAACTGCAGGCACAACCACACTAAGGCAGTTGTCCACGTTAGAAAATAGGGTGACAGCACCTGTACCCCGCTTCACCCTGTTGGCTGCAGTTTCTTTTGCCTGTGCCAGCCTTCCTATCCTTTGTGCTGTACTCTCCTTCCCTCCACTTTCCTCAGCACAGCCTTAGCGAACCCAAGACCACGGCTCATTCTTCTAAACTCCAGAAAATATTGGCCACTCCATTCAATCTTTACTGAACCATTGTTGCATCCCTACTATGGAAAATATATCCTTCATTTGGTGAGGAGACCAAAACAATGGTACACAATACTCTGGGTATGATCTCGCCAAAGCTCCGTTTGTTGCAGCAAGAATTCATGTAAACACAAATAAGGATCCTCGGCTTTATAAATTGAGGCGTGGAGTCCAAAGGGAAGGAAGTTATGCCAAACCGTTATGATACACTGGTTAGGCTACAGCTGAAGGAACAGGAAGTGACGGAAGGTAAGAAATGCTTTATCTGATTGTGCTGTGCAGCAACACAAAGGTTGACAATTCTTCAGGTGTGAACCCTGGTGAGCACCACTGATCTTTTCCAACTATTAAACCACTGTCCAATAGCACAGAGTGAAATGTGCTCCTGTTACATTTTCCTGAAACTGAAGTCGGTTAAACACAGCAGCCCATGTTGAGCAATGTACATTGAGTTTGGCTGCTGGGTAGTGATGCAGCAATGATGTCATTAGCACAGTGACCTAAGACGCCCCAATGCTCAGGCCCAAGAATCCAGGCCCAAGTGTCACTCCGTGCTGAGATTCTACCTCTTCCCGGTGTTGGGAAGAATGGATATGGCTATGTTACCAGAGAACGCTCCATTCAGTTGGAACCTGCTGTATCACCTATCCCTTGTGGAACAGTTTATGCAGAAAAACCTGTTGACCACAAGTCCATCAGGCAGTGGGCTGCACATATTGTAATGTGGTCCTGCGGGAAAAGGAGATAGTGAATGCTGTCGGGTGGTTTCCTGAGCTGACTGTCAAAGTAATTTGGAAGAATGCCTCATCACCAAAACTTTCAAATTAGCATTAGGATGTAGCTTGGCTGATAGTGACAAAGGCCCTCCCCATCATGTGCATGACGGGTGTGGACACCTGCCTCATCAGCTTGGATCAGGAGAAGGCCTTTGACAGAATACCGCACACCTACATGGTGGAAGTGCTCTCCAAAATGGGGTTTGGGGAGGGAATTCGAAATTGGATCCAACTGCTCTACACTAACATCAGTAGCGCAGTCTCAATCAATGGGTGGGAATCAGATAGCTTTCCGATTAAATCTGGAGTCAGGCAGGGCTGCCCTCTCTCTCCTGTCCTGTTTGTCTGTTGCATAGAACCCTTTACTGAGTCCATCAGGAAGGGTTCAGGCATAAGAGGAGTGACAATCCCAGGCAGTGGAGGCACTCAGGCCAAAGCCTCCCTGTACATGGACGATGTCACCGTCTTCTGCTCGGATCCGCTGTCGGTGCGCAGACTGATCCACATCTGCGACCAGTTTGAACTGGCCTCGGGAGCCAAGGTAAATCGTGGGAAGAGCGAGGCCATGTTCTCTGGGAACTGAGCTGACCGATCCTTTGTCCCCTTCACTGTCAGGGCTGACGGCCTGAAGGTGCTGGGGATATGGTTCGGAGGGAGCAGGGCATGCGTTAGAAACTGGAAGGAGCGAGTGTCTATGGTGAAAAGGAAACTGGGCATTTGGGAGCGACGCTCCCTCTCCATTGCGGGTAAGAACCTGGTCATCAGGTGTGAGGCACTCTCGCTGTTGCTGTACGTGGCGCAGGTCTGGCCCATTCCAGACTCCTGCGCGACGGCGATCACTCGAGCCATCTTCCGCTTTATCTGGAGGTCAAAAAGCGATCGTATCCGCAGGGACGCGATGTACAAGCCTCTAGATAAGGGGGAATAAAACATGCCCAACATCGCCCTCATACTGATGGCCACCTTTGTGTGTGGCTGCATCAAGCGGTGCGTAGACCCTCAGTACACAAACACCAAGTGTCACTATGTGCTGAGGTTCTACCTGTCCCCGGTGTTGCGAAGGATGGGTCTGGCCACGCTGCCGCGGAACGCTCCAAGTAGTTGGACCGTGCCGTACCACCTGTCCCTGGTGGAAAAATTTATGCAGAGAAACACCTTTGACCACAAGTCCATCAGGCAGTGGTCAGCACGTAACGTCCTAGAGGCCCTGAGGGATAAGGAGAGGGTGGACCCTGTGGGATGGTTCCCCGAGCAGACTGTCAAAGTCATTTGGCAGAATGCCTCATCGCCAGAACTTTCCAACAAGCACCAAGACGTAGCTTGGCTGGTGGTGAGAAAGGCCCTCCCCGTCAGATCCTTCCTACACGCCAGAAAGCTCACCCCCTCTGCATGTTGCCCACGAGGTGGCTGTGGTGGGGAAGAGACCGTTGTTCACCTCCTTGTGGATTGTGCCTTTGGAAAGAAAGTCTGGAGAGAGATGCAGTGGTTGCTGTCGAGGTTCATCCCGAGCAGTTCTGTGACACAGGACTCTGTGCTCTACGGGCTGTTCCCAGGGACACACACCGAGACAAACATCGACTGCAGCTGGAGGATCATCAACTCGGTGAAAGAGGCGCTTTGGTCTGCCCGAAACTTGTTGGTCTTCCAGCACAAAGAGTTGTCCCCGACCGATTGTTGCGGACTGGCACAATCCAAAGTCCAGGACTACGTGCTGAGGGACGCACTAAAGCTTGGGGCAGCTGCCGCAAAGGCGCAATGGGGAAGGGTCGCTGTCTAAGACCTTTCTACCACAGCGCACCGAGAGACTGGGAACTGTTTAGAGCCCCTCGGGCTGTACAGATCAAAATGAAAGGCTGTAAATGATTGTAATATTGTTTGTACTGATGCACCTGGTGATACATTTTGTAAAAGTTTAACCTGGATTGTACCCTTGTAATGTTGGTTTTGAAATGGTTTTGAATGTGATTGAAGATATTTTATGAATAAAGTATATTTTTACAAAAAAAAAAAAAAAATCTGTTCTTATCAGTTTAATATCTGATACGTCCCTTATCTGGGGACCATATATTAAATTGATTTTTGGAGCAGGGAGATGGAATAGGGGTTTGCTCCGTCCACTCCACGCATCGACCCGGTATTGCAGTATCTCTGGGAATGGTGCACCACCCCTTTCCAGGGGATTTTCAATGCTAAAAATAGTTTTCTTACAAACATCTGCTTTCTTTACTTTTCAACATGCACATCTTTCAAAACACAACTTTCTTTCTTTCTCATCGCTTCTCGGCCTTTTGGCTAACATCAAGTGTTGCAGGGGCGACACCATGGTCCTGCCAAGGCAAGGTCGGGATGGAAGGGCGATAACCAATCGCAATCCAAATCCATACCGTGGGTTACCTATCACCGTCCGAGTCACGGTGAACCACAGCGAAGGAGGATCACCTATGGATCGGGGCTTCTTCACCAGGAGGATCCTGTTGAAGGCGTGCGGCTTCCAAGCTACGGAGATCTTCACCCTGCACGACTCCCGCAAAGGCGGTTATTTTGAGGTGACGTTCAAGCGGGTGGCAGACTGCGTCCGGCTCCTGAGGGTGTTCGAGGAGAAGAGAGACCTGCCGGAGATGAAGATCCTGACGGCGGAGCCGCACTTTTCTCTGCCGTTGCAACGGGAACGTGAGGTGATGGTGCATGTGTACAACCCCTTCGTCCCTGTCGCCGACGTGGTCACCTTCCTCACCAGGTACTTCGATAAGGTGGGGAGCGGCACCGAGATTCGAGACGACTTGGGGATCTGGACAGGCAAACGCCTGTTGAAGGTCACGCTAAAGACCGATGGTAAGGGAGCCATTTTCCACCCTCCTTCCAGTTTCGCTATCGGGGGAAACCGTGGCTACCTGGTCTACGCTGGGCAACCCAAGCATTGTCGCTCATGCGGCAAGGCTGGTCATGTGGCGGCCAACTGCAGCGCCTCCCTCTGCAAGATCTGCAAACAGGAAGGGCACCAGACAAAAGACTGCAAACAGGCCAAGTGCTGCAACCTGTGTGGCGAGGCAAGTCACCTCTACCGGACCTGCCCCAAACGCTGCCGTACTTACGCACAGGCAGCCAAAGCCGACCAGGGGGAAGCAGAAGAAATGTTCCGTGTCACTCCAACCACCAAGGCCCCCAGGGAGCTCAACGGGACAAAGGAGGACACAGAGAGAGACAAGGTGGAGAAAGAGATTGAGGCAACAGAGAGCCAATCAACAGCACTACCCCCTGAACCTCCCAGTCCTCAGGACAGCGAATCAATGGAGGAGGAGGCAGCAGTGGGAAAGCAGCAGGGGGAGTGGCGGACGGTGAAGAACAAGAAAAGTAAGAGGGAGCGAAGAAGAAGCAAAGGCGTTTCCCAGAGAAGCGGCAAGAGGCGTCTCCCATCCGACACGGACGACAAGGGCAGCAGCTCTTCGGATGATGAAGTGCCAGGGCGGCACCGACAGAAGAGGCGGCAAAGCTCCAGGGCGTTGGAGGACGAGACACCCGAGCTCCAGAAAATTGGAGACAACAAGGAGACCAGCGCACCCCAACTTTGCCTGCAACCTGAGGAGGCCAGTGCACCACAGCCCCTGGAATCTGGGAGCAGTGAGGCAATCATCGCACCCCAGCTCCAGGAAGCCGGGAACAGCAACACCCCAGAGGGGGTGAGTTTTGGAGAAGCTTCTCCAGCAAAGGTCATCTCAAAACCCGCTCTCTACGTGAACCTCCAGATGCCACCGGAGCAGAACACGGCCAAGGAGATCTACCTCAGCCCATCCAAAGTGAAGGAATTTGAGCTCACTACGGGTATGAAGGAGCAGACTAAAGGTCTGGGACTCTCAGAGACAGTGGGTTTGGTAGGAGAATAAATGCTTTAAAATGGGTTTAAAGATTGTATCCATAAATGTGCGTAGCATTAAATCTACTACGCGATGTGTTGCGACCTTGGACTACCTAGCCAAGGTCAAAGCTGACCTGTTGTTTCTGCAGGAGTGTGCGATACCGCACCTCAGCTCCTACAGGCAATGGTCACGATGGTGGTCCCACGGGCCATCGATCTGGTCGGGCGGAAACGACTCTCGTTCCTCCGGCCTGGGTATTCTGCTGCGGGGAGGCAACTTCACCATCTCCGAGGTCAAGGAGGTGGTGGGCGGGCGACTCCTGGTAGCAGACGTAATGTACAAGAACGCTCCACTCCGGTTAATTAACGTGTATGGCCCGGCACAAGGGGCTGAGCGGCTGGAGGTTTTTCAGCAGCTCCCACTGCTGCTGGCGACCTCCAGGCCGGTCATACTGGGCGGGGAGTTCAACTGCATCATCGATGCGGCTGGACGATCCGGCAGGGCCGGCAGCAGATTGGACGCTACGTCCAGATCCCTGATGGAAACAGTTAAGGATGCCAAGCTGCACGACGTCTTCAGCAACCCTGCAGACGGAGCGCAGCGTAGATACACCTGGTCGCGGCCAGACGGGTCCATTCGTTCCAGGATAGACTTCCTGTTTGTGTCCCGTGCATTCACAGTCAGATCCACCGAGGTCAAGCCGGTGTTCTTCTCTGACCACTGCCTCCTACTGGCGGACTGCCACTTGGAGAAGGACCTGAGGGTGGGCAGGGGGGCATGGAAGCTAAATGTGCAACTGCTGACCCCAGAGAACATTGAGGAGCTCAAGAGGGATTACAAAGGTTGGAGAACCGTGAAACCCCTCTTTGAGTCCCTGACAGACTGGTGGGAAGTGATCAAGGGAAGCATCAAGAGGTTTTTCATCCGTAAAGGCACCCAGAAAGCTAGAAAGGAACAGAGGGAAATGTCCCGACTCCAGAAAAAGATGCAGAATCTGCTCCGGCTGCAGTCGATGGGGGTCGATGTCAAGGAGGAGCTCCAAGAGGTGAAGGGCCAGCAAGCCTCGCACTTTGCCTCGGAGGCCTCCAAGATCATCTTCCGTTCCAGAGTCCGCTCCGTGGAGCAGGATGAGACGTGCTCACGTTTCTTCTTCCAAAAGGTACACAGAGAGCGCTCTGTGATCAGCAGCCTGAAGGAAGAAGACGGCTCAGTAAAGTCATCACGGTCCGACATTCTGAGGATCAGCAAATCCTTTTATGCCGGACTGTATGACGTGAAGCCCACGGACAGCACGGCCTCCCAGTCCTTCCTGTCCTCTATCACGGAGGTCTTAGACCACAGTACGCGGGAGAGCCTGGACAAACCGCTAACTCCTGAGGAACTGACTAAGGCCCTCGAGTCCTTCGAGAAGAGTAAAACCCCCGGAAGCGACGGCTTGACGGCGGAGTTGTATTCGGCTCTGTGGGACTTGATCGGCCCAGACCTGCTAGGAGTGTACGAGAGTATGCTCCTGGCCGGTAGTATGTCAGAATCCATGAGGAAGGGCATCATCAACCTCATCTACAAGCACAAGGGGGATAGGGAGGAAATTAGAAATTGGCGACCCATTTCACTGTTGAATGTGGACTATAAGATTCTGTCCAAGGTCATCGCCAACCGGGTCAAATCCGCTCTGGAATTGGTGATTCACCCTGACCAGACCTGCTCTGTGCCAGGCAGGAAGATCTCTGACAGCCTGGCGCTGCTCAGGGATACGATTGCCTATGTACAGGACAGGGGTGTGGATACCTGCCTCATCAGCTTGGATCAGGAGAAGGCCTTTGACAGAATATCGCACACCTACATGGGGGATGTGCTCTCCAAAATGGGCTTTGGGGAGGGAATTCGAAATTGGATCCAACTGCTCTACACTAACATCAGTAGCGCAGTCTCAATCAATGGGTGGGAAACAGATAGCTTCCCGATCAAATCTGGAGTCAGGCAGGGCTGTCCTCTCTCGCCTGTCCTTTTCGTGTGTTGCATAGAACCCTTTGCCGAGTCCATCAGGAAGGATCCGGGCATAAGAGGAGTGACGATCCCAGGCAGTGGAGGCACTCAGGTAAAAGCCTCCCTGTACATGGACGACGTCGCCGTCTTCTGCTCGGATCCGCTGTCGGTGCGCAGACTGATGCACATCTGCGACCAGTTCGAACTGGCCTCGGGAGCCAAGGTAAATCGTGGGAAGAGCGAGGCCATGTTCTTTGGGAACTGGGCTGACCGATCCTTTGTCCCCTTCACTGTCAGGGCTGACGGCCTGAAGGTGCTGGGGATATGGTTCGGAGGGACCGGGGCATGCGTTAGAAACTGGAAGGAGCGAGTGGCTATGGTGAAAAGGAAACTGGGCATGTGGGAGCGACGCTCCCTCTCCATTGCGGGTAAGAACCTGGTCATCAGGTGCGAGGTACTCTCGCTGTTGCTGTACGTGGCGCAGGTCTGGCCCATTCCAGACTCCTGCGCGACGGCGATCACTCGAGCCATCTTCCGCTTTATCTGGAGGTCAAAAAGCGATCGTATCCGCAGGGACGCGATGTACAAGCCTCTAGATAAGGGGGAATAAAACATGCCCAACATCGCCCTCATACTGATGGCCACCTTTGTGTGTGGCTGCATCAAGCGGTGCGTAGACCCTCAGTACACAAACACCAAGTGTCACTATGTGCTGAGGTTCTACCTGTCCCCGGTGTTGCGAAGGATGGGTCTGGCCACGCTGCCGCGGAACGCTCCAAGTAGTTGGACCGTGCCGTACCACCTGTCCCTGGTGGAAAAATTTATGCAGAGAAACACCTTTGACCACAAGTCCATCAGGCAGTGGTCAGCACGTAACGTCCTAGAGGCCCTGAGGGATAAGGAGAGGGTGGACCCTGTGGGATGGTTCCCCGAGCAGACTGTCAAAGTCATTTGGCAGAATGCCTCATCGCCAGAACTTTCCAACAAGCACCAAGACGTAGCTTGGCTGGTGGTGAGAAAGGCCCTCCCCGTCAGATCCTTCCTACACGCCAGAAAGCTCACCCCCTCTGCATGTTGCCCACGAGGTGGCTGTGGTGGGGAAGAGACCGTTGTTCACCTCCTTGTGGATTGTGCCTTTGGAAAGAAAGTCTGGAGAGAGATGCAGTGGTTGCTGTCGAGGTTCATCCCGAGCAGTTCTGTGACACAGGACTCTGTGCTCTACGGGCTGTTCCCAGGGACACACACCGAGACAAACATCGACTGCAGCTGGAGGATCATCAACTCGGTGAAAGAGGCGCTTTGGTCTGCCCGAAACTTGTTGGTCTTCCAGCACAAAGAGTTGTCCCCGACCGATTGTTGCGGACTGGCACAATCCAAAGTCCAGGACTACGTGCTGAGGGACGCACTAAAGCTTGGGGCAGCTGCCGCAAAGGCGCAATGGGGAAGGGTCGCTGTCTAAGACCTTTCTACCACAGCGCACCGAGAGACTGGGAACTGTTTAGAGCCCCTCGGGCTGTACAGATCAAAATGAAAGGCTGTAAATGATTGTAATATTGTTTGTACTGATGCACCTGGTGATACATTTTGTAAAAGTTTAACCTGGATTGTACCCTTGTAATGTTGGTTTTGAAATGGTTTTGAATGTGATTGAAGATATTTTATGAATAAAGTATATTTTTACAAAAAAAAAAAAAAAATCTGTTCTTATCAGTTTAATATCTGATACATCCCTTATCTGGGGACCATATATTAAATTGATTTTTGGAGCAGGGAGATGGAATAGGGGTTTGCTCCGTCCACTCCACGCATCGACCCGGTATTGCAGTATCTCTGGGAATGGTGCACCACCCCTTTCCAGGGGATTTTCAATGCTAAAAATAGTTTTCTTACAAACATCTGCTTTCTTTACTTTTCAACATGCACATCTTTCAAAACACAACTTTCTTTCTTTCTCATCGCTTCTCGGCCTTTTGGCTAACATCAAGTGTTGCAGGGGCGACACCATGGTCCTGCCAAGGCAAGGTCGGGATGGAAGGGCGATAACCAATCGCAATCCAAATCCATACCGTGGGTTACCTATCACCGTCCGAGTCACGGTGAACCACAGCGAAGGAGGATCACCTATGGATCGGGGCTTCTTCACCAGGAGGATCCTGTTGAAGGCGTGCGGCTTCCAAGCTACGGAGATCTTCACCCTGCACGACTCCCGCAAAGGCGGTTATTTTGAGGTGACGTTCAAGCGGGTGGCAGACTGCGTCCGGCTCCTGAGGGTGTTCGAGGAGAAGAGAGACCTGCCGGAGATGAAGATCCTGACGGCGGAGCCGCACTTTTCTCTGCCGTTGCAACGGGAACGTGAGGTGATGGTGCATGTGTACAACCCCTTCGTCCCTGTCGCCGACGTGGTCACCTTCCTCACCAGGTACTTCGATAAGGTGGGGAGCGGCACCGAGATTCGAGACGACTTGGGGATCTGGACAGGCAAACGCCTGTTGAAGGTCACGCTAAAGACCGATGGTAAGGGAGCCATTTTCCACCCTCCTTCCAGTTTCGCTATCGGGGGAAACCGTGGCTACCTGGTCTACGCTGGGCAACCCAAGCATTGTCGCTCATGCGGCAAGGCTGGTCATGTGGCGGCCAACTGCAGCGCCTCCCTCTGCAAGATCTGCAAACAGGAAGGGCACCAGACAAAAGACTGCAAACAGGCCAAGTGCTGCAACCTGTGTGGCGAGGCAAGTCACCTCTACCGGACCTGCCCCAAACGCTGCCGTACTTACGCACAGGCAGCCAAAGCCGACCAGGGGGAAGCAGAAGAAATGTTCCGTGTCACTCCAACCACCAAGGCCCCCAGGGAGCTCAACGGGACAAAGGAGGACACTGAGAGAGACAAGGTGGAGAAAGAGATTGAGGCAACAGAGAGCCAATCAACAGCACTACCCCCTGAACCTCCCAGTCCTCAGGACAGCGAATCAATGGAGGAGGAGGCAGCAGTGGGAAAGCAGCAGGGGGAGTGGCGGACGGTGAAGAACAAGAAAAGTAAGAGGGAGCGAAGAAGAAGCAAAGGCGTTTCCCAGAGAAGCGGCAAGAGGCGTCTCCCATCCGACACGGACGACAAGGGCAGCAGCTCTTCGGATGATGAAGTGCCAGGGCGGCACCGACAGAAGAGGCGGCAAAGCTCCAGGGCGTTGGAGGACGAGACACCCGAGCTCCAGAAAATTGGAGACAACAAGGAGACCAGCGCACCCCAACTTTGCCTGCAACCTGAGGAGGCCAGTGCACCACAGCCCCTGGAATCTGGGAGCAGTGAGGCAATCATCGCACCCCAGCTCCAGGAAGCCGGGAACAGCAACACCCCAGAGGGGGTGAGTTTTGGAGAAGCTTCTCCAGCAAAGGTCATCTCAAAACCCGCTCTCTACGTGAACCTCCAGATGCCACCGGAGCAGAACACGGCCAAGGAGATCTACCTCAGCCCATCCAAAGTGAAGGAATTTGAGCTCACTACGGGTATGAAGGAGCAGACTAAAGGTCTGGGACTCTCAGAGACAGTGGGTTTGGTAGGAGAATAAATGCTTTAAAATGGGTTTAAAGATTGTATCCATAAATGTGCGTAGCATTAAATCTACTACGCGATGTGTTGCGACCTTGGACTACCTAGCCAAGGTCAAAGCTGACCTGTTGTTTCTGCAGGAGTGTGCGATACCGCACCTCAGCTCCTACAGGCAATGGTCACGATGGTGGTCCCACGGGCCATCGATCTGGTCGGGCGGAAACGACTCTCGTTCCTCCGGCCTGGGTATTCTGCTGCGGGGAGGCAACTTCACCATCTCCGAGGTCAAGGAGGTGGTGGGCGGGCGACTCCTGGTAGCAGACGTAATGTACAAGAACGCTCCACTCCGGTTAATTAACGTGTATGGCCCGGCACAAGGGGCTGAGCGGCTGGAGGTTTTTCAGCAGCTCCCACTGCTGCTGGCGACCTCCAGGCCGGTCATACTGGGCGGGGAGTTCAACTGCATCATCGATGCGGCTGGACGATCCGGCAGGGCCGGCAGCAGATTGGACGCTACGTCCAGATCCCTGATGGAAACAGTTAAGGATGCCAAGCTGCACGACGTCTTCAGCAACCCTGCAGACGGAGCGCAGCGTAGATACACCTGGTCGCGGCCAGACGGGTCCATTCGTTCCAGGATAGACTTCCTGTTTGTGTCCCGTGCATTCACAGTCAGATCCACCGAGGTCAAGCCGGTGTTCTTCTCTGACCACTGCCTCCTACTGGCGGACTGCCACTTGGAGAAGGACCTGAGGGTGGGCAGGGGGGCATGGAAGCTAAATGTGCAACTGCTGACCCCAGAGAACATTGAGGAGCTCAAGAGGGATTACAAAGGTTGGAGAACCGTGAAACCCCTCTTTGAGTCCCTGACAGACTGGTGGGAAGTGATCAAGGGAAGCATCAAGAGGTTTTTCATCCGTAAAGGCACCCAGAAAGCTAGAAAGGAACAGAGGGAAATGTCCCGACTCCAGAAAAAGATGCAGAATCTGCTCCGGCTGCAGTCGATGGGGGTCGATGTCAAGGAGGAGCTCCAAGAGGTGAAGGGCCAGCAAGCCTCGCACTTTGCCTCGGAGGCCTCCAAGATCATCTTCCGTTCCAGAGTCCGCTCCGTGGAGCAGGATGAGACGTGCTCACGTTTCTTCTTCCAAAAGGTACACAGAGAGCGCTCTGTGATCAGCAGCCTGAAGGAAGAAGACGGCTCAGTAAAGTCATCACGGTCCGACATTCTGAGGATCAGCAAATCCTTTTATGCCGGACTGTATGACGTGAAGCCCACGGACAGCACGGCCTCCCAGTCCTTCCTGTCCTCTATCACGGAGGTCTTAGACCACAGTACGCGGGAGAGCCTGGACAAACCGCTAACTCCTGAGGAACTGACTAAGGCCCTCGAGTCCTTCGAGAAGAGTAAAACCCCCGGAAGCGACGGCTTGACGGCGGAGTTGTATTCGGCTCTGTGGGACTTGATCGGCCCAGACCTGCTAGGAGTGTACGAGAGTATGCTCCTGGCCGGTAGTATGTCAGAATCCATGAGGAAGGGCATCATCAACCTCATCTACAAGCACAAGGGGGAAAGGGAGGAAATTAGAAATTGGCGACCCATTTCACTGTTGAATGTGGACTATAAGATTCTGTCCAAGGTCATCGCCAACCGGGTCAAATCCGCTCTGGAATTGGTGATTCACCCTGACCAGACCTGCTCTGTGCCAGGCAGGAAGATCTCTGACAGCCTGGCGCTGCTCAGGGATACGATTGCCTATGTACAGGACAGGGGTGTGGATACCTGCCTCATCAGCTTGGATCAGGAGAAGGCCTTTGACAGAATATCGCACACCTACATGGGGGATGTGCTCTCCAAAATGGGCTTTGGGGAGGGAATTCGAAATTGGATCCAACTGCTCTACACTAACATCAGTAGCGCAGTCTCAATCAATGGGTGGGAAACAGATAGCTTCCCGATCAAATCTGGAGTCAGGCAGGGCTGTCCTCTCTCGCCTGTCCTTTTCGTGTGTTGCATAGAACCCTTTGCCGAGTCCATCAGGAAGGATCCGGGCATAAGAGGAGTGACGATCCCAGGCAGTGGAGGCACTCAGGTAAAAGCCTCCCTGTACATGGACGACGTCGCCGTCTTCTGCTCGGATCCGCTGTCGGTGCGCAGACTGATGCACATCTGCGACCAGTTCGAACTGGCCTCGGGAGCCAAGGTAAATCGTGGGAAGAGCGAGGCCATGTTCTTTGGGAACTGGGCTGACCGATCCTTTGTCCCCTTCACTGTCAGGGCTGACGGCCTGAAGGTGCTGGGGATATGGTTCGGAGGGACTGGGGCATGCGTTAGAAACTGGAAGGAGCGAGTGGCTATGGTGAAAAGGAAACTGGGCATGTGGGAGCGACGCTCCCTCTCCATTGCGGGTAAGAACCTGGTCATCAGGTGCGAGGTACTCTCGCTGTTGCTGTACGTGGCGCAGGTCTGGCCCATTCCAGACTCCTGCGCGACGGCGATCACTCGAGCCATCTTCCGCTTTATCTGGAGGTCGAAAATGGATCGTGTCCGCAGGGACGCGATGTACAAGCCTCTAGATAAAGGGGGAAAAAACGTGCCCAACATCGCCCTCA
The DNA here is from genome assembly GCF_964194155.1 of Cetorhinus maximus. Taxonomy (NCBI): domain Eukaryota; kingdom Metazoa; phylum Chordata; class Chondrichthyes; order Lamniformes; family Cetorhinidae; genus Cetorhinus; species Cetorhinus maximus. Next base: position 47,076 of record NW_027597297.1, read on the forward strand.
TACTGATGGCCACCTTTGTGTGCGGCTGCATCAAGCGGTGCGTAGACCCTCACTACGCAAACACCAAGTGTCACTACGTGCTGAGGTTCTACCTGTCCCCGGTGTTGCGAAGGATGGGTCTGGCCACGCTGCCGCGGAACGCTCCAAGTAGTTGGACCGTGCCGTACCACCTGTCCCTGGTGGAAAAATTGATGCAGAAAAACACCTTTGACCACAAGTCCATCAGGCAGTGGTCAGCACGTAACGTCCTAGAGGCCCTGAGGGATAAGGAGAGGGTGGACCCTGTGGGATGGTTCCCCGAGCAGACTGTCAAAGTCATTTGGCAGAATGCCTCATCGCCAGAACTTTCCAACAAGCACCAAGACGTAGCTTGGCTGGTGGTGAGAAAGGCCCTCCCCGTCAGATCCTTCCTACACGCCAGGAAGCTCACCCCCTCTGCACGTTGCCCTCGAGGTGGCTGTGGTGGGGAAGAGACCGTTGTCCACCTCCTTGTGGATTGTGCCTTTGCAAAGAAAGTCTGGAGAGAGATGCAGTGGTTGCTGTCGAGGTTCATCCCGAGCAGTTCTGTGACACAGGACTCTGTGCTCTACGGGCTGTTCCCAGGGACACACATCGAGACAAACATCGACTGCAGCTGGAGGATCATCAACTCGGTGAAAGAGGCGCTTTGGTCTGCCCGAAACTTGTTGGTCTTCCAGCACAAAGAGTTGTCCCCGACCGATTGTTGCGGACTGGCACAATCCAAAGTCCAGGACTAGGTGCTGAGGGACGCACTAAAGCTTGGGGCAGCTGCCGCAAAGGCGCAATGGGGAAGGGTCGCTGTCTAAGACCTTTCTACCACAGCGCACCGAGAGACTGGGAACTGTTTAGAGCCCCTCGGGCTGTACAGATCAAAATGAAAGGCTGTAAATGATTGTAATATTGTTTGTACTGATGCACCTGGTGATACATTTTGTAAAAGTTTAACCTGGATTGTACCCTTGTAATGTTGTTTTTGAAATGGTTTGGAATGTGATTGAAGATATTTTATGAATAAAGTATATTTTTACAAAAAAAAAAAAAAAAATCTGTTCTTATCAGTTTAATATCTGATACGTCCCTTATCTGGGGACCATATATTAAATTGATTTTTGGAGCAGGGAGATGGAATAGGGGCTTGCTCCGTCCACTCCACGCATCGACCCGGTATTGCAGTATCTCTGGGAATGGTGCACCACCCCTTTCCAGGGGATTTTCAATGCTAAAAATAGTTTTCTTACAAACATCTGCTTTCTTTACTTTTCAACATGCACATCTTTCAAAACACAACTTTCTTTCTTTCTCACTCACCCGCACCATCTACACACAAAAAACACGCACGCTCACCCAACGCTCACAGACACCACTCTCATCTCACAAACACTCTACCTCACTCATACAAAAACATCTTTCACTTGCAAATACACCTCTCAAACACTCTCTCAGCTGCACCTTTCGCCTCACAACACTTTCAACCAGCTCTCTGCTGCCGCTCCCGCCCGCTGCTGCTGCTGCTGCTGATACAGCAACAGTCAAAACTCACACCTCAAAGCTCACACACTTTACACAGCTACTCGGAAACGTCTACATCCACGTTCACACAATCCTTACACTGCACAAGGAGCCCATTCCGCCCGTCGTGACTGCACCAGCTCTCCCAATGAACATTTCACTTCGTGCCATTCTCCTGCCTTCTCCACGTAACCCAGCACATGCTTTCTTTTCAAATAATCATCTCATTCCCTCTTCAATTGAACCTGCCTCCGCCACGCTATCAGGCGGTGCATTCCAGACCCTGACCACTCGCTGCTCCTATCACTTTTGCTTCTTCTGCTAGTTACTTTAAACCTGTGCCCGCTCCTTCTCGATCCTTTCATCGGTGCAAGCAGTTTCTCCCTATCTACTCTCTCCAGATACCTCATGATTTTCAATACCTCTATCAAGTCTCCTCTCAGACTTCTTTTCCCCAAGGAATACAGTCCCAACTTCTCCAATCTTACTTCATAACTCAACTTCCTCGCCCCTGGAACCAAACTCGTAAACCTCTTCTGCACTCTCTCCAATGCCTTCACTACCCTCCTAAAATGCAAGTCAAAATGCAATCCATCAGAGTCAGCATGGCTTTATGAAGACTAAATCGTGTTTGACTAAATTGCTAGAGTTCTTTGAAGATGTGACAAGCAAAGTGGATAATGGCGATCCTGTAGATGTAGTATGTCTGGACTTCCAGAAGGCATTTGATAAGGTGCCGCACAAAAGATTAATACACAAGATAAGATCACACGCAGCTAAGGGTAATATATTTGCTTGGATAGAGCTTTGGCTAACCAACAGAAAGCAGAGAGTCAGGATAAATGGGTCTTTTGTGGATGGCAAGCTGTAACTAGTGGGGTGCCACAGGGTTCGGTCCTTGGGCCCCAACTATTTACTTGGATTCAGGAGTAGAAGGTACCATAGCTAAATTTGCAGATGACACCAAAATAGGTGGGAAAGTAAGTTGCAGTGAAGAAATGAGAAATTTACAAATGGATATGGACAGGTTAGGTGAATGGGCCAAAATTTGGCAGATGGAGTTTAACGTGGATAAGTGAGGTTATCCAGTTCAGCTCCTACAGGCAATGGTCACGGTGGTGGTCCCACGGGCCATCGATCTGGTCGGGCGGAAACGACTCTCGTTCCTCCGGCCTGGGTATTCTGCTGCGGGGAGGCAACTTCACCGTCTCCGAGGTCAAGGAGGTGGTGGGCGGGCGACTCCTCGTAGCAGACGTAATGTACAAGAACGCTCCACTCCGGTTAATTAACGTGTATGGCCCGTCACAAGGAGCTGAGCGGCTGGAGGTTTTTCAGCAGCTCCCACTGCTGCTGGCGACCTCCAGGCCGGTCATTCTGGGCGGTGACTTCAACTGCATCATCGATGCGGCTGGACGATCCGGCAGGGCCGGCAGCAGTTTGGACGCTACGTCCAGATCCCTGATGGAAACAGTTAAGGATGCCAAGCTGCACGACGTCTTCAGCAACCCTGCAGACCGAGCGCAGCGTAGATACACCTGGTCGCGGCCAGACGGGTCCATTCGTTCCAGGATAGACTTCCTCTTTGTGTCCCGTGCATTCACAGTCAGATCCACCGAGGTCAAGCCGGTGTTCTTCTCTGACCACTGCCTCCTACTGGCGGACTGCCACTTGGAGGAAGACCTGAGGGTGGGCAGGGGGGCATGGATGCTAAATGTGCAACTGCTGACCCCAGAGAACATTGAGGAGCTCAAGAGGGATTACAAAGGTTGGAGAACCGTGAAACCCCTCTTTGAGTCCCTGACACACTGGTGGGAAGTGATCAAGGGAAGCATCAAGAGGTTTTTCATCCGCAAAGGCACCCAGAAAGCTAGAAAGGAACAGAGGGAAATGTCCCGACTCCAGGAAAAGATGCAGAATCTGCTCCGGCTGCAGTCGATGGGGGTCGATGTCAAGGAGGAGCTCCAAGAGGTGAAGGGCCAGCAAGCCTCGCACTTTGCCTCGGAGGCCTCCAAGATCATCTTCCGTTCCAGAGTCCGCTCCGTGGAGCAGGATGAGACGTGCTCACGTTTCTTCTTCCAAAAGGTACACAGAGAGCGCTCTGTGATCAGCAGCCTGAAGGAAGAAGACGGCTCAGTAAAGTCATCACGGTCCGACATTCTGAGGATCAGCAAATCCTTTTATGCCGGTCTGTATGACGTGAAGCCCACGGACAGCACGGCCTCCCAGTCCTTCCTGTCCTCTATCACGGAGGTCTTAGACCACAGTACGCGGGAGAGCCTAGACAAACCGCTAACTCCTGACGAACTGACTAAGGCCCTCGAGTCCTTCGAGAAGAGTAAAACCCCCGGAAGCGACGGCCTGCCGGCGGAGTTGTATTCGGCTCTGTGGGACTTGATCGGCCCAGACCTGCTAGAAGTGTACGAGAGTATGCTCCTGGCCGGCAGCATGTCAGAATCCATGAGGAAAGGCATCATCACCCTCATCTACAAGCACAAGGGGGAAAGGGAGGAAATTAGAAATTGGCGACCCATTTCACTGTTGAATGTGGACTATAAGATTCTGTCCAAGGTCATCGCCAACCGGGTCAAATCCGCTCTGGAATTGGTGATTCACCCTGACCAGACCTGCTCTGTGCCAGGCAGGAAGATCTCTGACAGCCTGGCGCTGCTCAGGGATACGATTGCCTATGTACAGGACAGGGGTGTGGATACCTGCCTCATCAGCTTGGATCAGGAGAAGGCCTTTGACAGAATATCGCACACCTACATGGGGGATGTGGTCTCCAAAATGGGCTTTGGGGAGGGAATTCGAAATTGGATCCAACTGCTCTACACTAACATCAGTAGCGCAGTCTCAATCAACGGGTGGGAAACAGATAGCTTTCCGATTAAATCTGGAGTCAGGCAGGGCTGTCCTCTCTCGCCTGTCCTTTTCGTGTGCTGCATAGAACCCTTTGCCGAGTCCATCAGGAAGGATCCGGGCATAAGAGGAGTGACGATCCCAGGCAGTGGAGGCACTCAGGTAAAAGCCTCCCTGTACATGGACGACGTCGCCGTCTTCTGCTCGGATCCGCTGTCGGTGCGCAGACTGATGCACGTCTGCGACCAGTTCGAACTGGCCTCGGGAGCCAAGGTAAATCGTGGGAAGAGCGAGGCCATGTTCTTTGGGAACTGGGCTGACCGATCCTTTGTCCCCTTCACTGTCAGGGCTGACGGCCTGAAGGTGCTGGGGATATGGTTCGGAGGGACCGGGGCATGCGTTAGAAACTGGAAGGAGCGAGTGGCTATGGTGAAAAGGAAACTGGGCATGTGGGAGCGACGCTCCCTCTCCATTGCGGGTAAGAACCTGGTCATCAGGTGTGAGGTACTCTCGCTTTTGCTGTACGTGGCGCAGGTCTGGCCCATTCCACACTCCTGCGCGATGGCGATCACTCGAGCCATCTTCCGCTTTATCTGGAGGTCGAAAATGGATCGTGTCTGCAGGGACGCGATGTACAAGCCTCTAGTTAAAGGGGGAAAAAACGTGCCCAACATCGCCCTCATACTGATGGCCACCTTTGTGTGTGGCTGCATCAAGCGGTGCGTAGACCCTCAGTACGCAAACACCAAGTGTCACTACGTGCTGAGGTTCTACCTGTCCCCGGTGTTGCGAAGGATGGGTCTGGCCACGCTGCCGCGGAACGCTCCAAGTAGTTGGACCGTGCCGTACCACCTGTCCCTGGTGGAAAAATTGATGCAGAAAAACACCTTTGACCACAAGTCCATCAGGCAGTGGTCAGCACGTAACGTCCTAGAGGCCCTGTGGGAAAAGGAGAGGGTGGACCCTGTGGGATGGTTCCCCGAGCAGACTGTCAAAGTCATTTGGCAGAATGCCTCATCGCCAGAACTTTCCAACAAGCACCAAGACGTAGCTTGGCTGGTGGTGAGAAAGGCCCTCCCCGTCAGATCCTTCCTACACGCCAGGAGTCTCACCCCCTCTGCACGTTGCCCTCGAGGTGGCTGTGGTGGGGAAGAGACCGTTGTTCACCTCCTTGTGGATTGTGCCTTTGCAAAGAAAGTCTGGAGAGAGATGCAGTGGTTGCTGTCGAGGTTCATCCCGAGCAGTTCTGTGACACAGGACTCTGTGCTCTACGGGCTGTTCCCAGGGACACACACCGAGACAAACATCGACTGCAGCTGGAGGATCATCAACTCGGTGAAAGACGCGCTTTGGTCTGCCCGAAACTTGTTGGTCTTCCAGCACAAAGAGTTGTCCCCGACCGATTGTTGCGGACTGGCACAATCCAAAGTCCAGGACTAGGTGCTGAGGGACGCACTAAAGCTTGGGGCAGCTGCCGCAAAGGCGCAATGGGGAAGGGTCGCTGTCTAAGACCTTTCTACCACAGCGCACCGAGAGACTGGGAACTGTTTAGAGCCCCTCGGGCTGTACAGATCAAAATGAAAGGCTGTAAATGATTGTAATATTGTTTGTACAGATGCACCTGGTGATACATTTTGTAAAAGTTTAACCTGGATTGTACCCTTGTAATGTTGTTTTTGAAATGGTTTTGAATGTGATTGAAGATTTTTTATGAATAAAGTATATTTTTACAAAAAAAAAAAAAAATCTGTTCTTATCAGTTTAATTAACGTGTACGGCCCGGCACAAGGGGCTGAGCGGCTGGAGGTTTTTCAGCAGCTCCCACTGCTGCTGGCGACCTCCAGGCCGGTCATTCTGGGCGGGGACTTCAACTGCATCATCGATGCGGCTGGACGATCCGGCAGGGCCGGAAGCAGATTGGACGCTACGTCCAGATCCCTGATGGATACAGTTAAGGATGCCAAGCTGCACGACGTCTTCAGCAACCCTGCAGACGGAGCGCAGCGTAGATACACCTGGTCGCGGCCAGACGGGTCCATTCGTTCCAGGATAGACTTCCTGTTTGTGTCCCGTGCATTCACAGTCAGATCCACCGATGTCAAGCCGGTGTTCTTCTCTGACCACTGCCTCCTACTGGCGGACTGCCACTTGGAGGAAGACCTGAGGGTGGGCAGGGGGGCATGGAAGCTAAATGTGCAACTGCTGACCCCAGAGAACATTGAGGAGCTCAAGAGGGATTACAAAGGTTGGAGAACCGTGAAACCCCTCTTTGAGTCCCTGACACACTGGTGGGAAGTGATCAAGGGAAGCATCAAGAGGTTTTTCATCCGCAAAGGCACCCAGAAAGCTAGAAAGGAACAGAGGGAAATGTCCCGACTCCAGGAAAAGATGCAGAATCTGCTCCGGCTGCGGTCGATGGGGGTCGATGTCAAGGAGGAGCTCCAAGAGGTGAAGGGCCAGCAAGCCTCGCACTTTGCCTCGGAGGCCTCCAAGATCATCTTCCGTTCCAGAGTCCGCTCCGTGGAGCAGGATGAGACGTGCTCACGTTTCTTCTTCCAAAAGGTACACAGAGAGCGCTCTGTGATCAGCAGCCTGAAGGAAGAAGACGGCTCAGTAAAGTCATCACGGTCCGACATTCTGAGGATCAGCAAATCCTTTTATGCCGGATTGTATGACGTGAAGCCCACGGACAGCACGGCCTCCCAGTCCTTCCTGTCCTCTATCACGGAGGTCTTAGACCACAGTACGCGGGAGAGCCTGGACAAACCGCTAACTCCTGAGGAACTGACTAAGGCCCTCGAGTCCTTCGAGAAGAGTAAAACCCCCGGAAGCGACGGCTTGCCGGCGGAGTTGTATTCGGCTCTGTGGGACTTGATCGGCCCAGCCCTGCTAGGGGTGTACGAGAGTATGCTCCTGGCCGGTAGTATGTCAGAATCCATGAGGAAAGGCATCATCACCCTCATCTACAAGCACAAGGGGGAAAGGGAGGAAATTAGAAATTGGCGACCCATTTCACTGTTGAATGTGGACTATAAGATTCTGTCCAAGGTCATCGCCAACCGGGTCAAATCCGCTCTGGAATTGGTGATTCACCCTGACCAGACCTGCTCTGTGCCAGGCAGGAAGATCTCTGACAGCCTGGCGCTGCTCAGGGATACGATTGCCTACGTACAGGACAGGGGTGTGGATACCTGCCTCATCAGCTTGGATCATGAGAAGGCCTTTGACAGAATATCGCACACCTACATGGGGGATGTGCTCTCCAAAATGGGCTTTGGGGAGGGAATTCGAAATTGGATCCAACTGCTCTACACTAACATCAGTAGCGCAGTCTCAATCAACGGGTGGGAAACAGATAGCTTTCCGATTAAATCTGGAGTCAGGCAGGGCTGTCCTCTCTCGCCTGTCCTTTTCGTGTGTTGCATAGAACCCTTTGCCGAGTCCATCAGGAAGGATCCGGGCATAAGAGGAGTGACGATCCCAGGCAGTGGAGGCACTCAGGTAAAAGCCTCCCTGTACATGGACGACGTCGCCGTCTTCTGCTCGGATCCGCTGTCGGTGCGCAGACTGATGCACATCTGCGACCAGTTCGAACTGGCCTCGGGAGCCAAGGTAAATCGTGGGAAGAGCGAGGCCATGTTCTTTGGGAACTGGGCTGACCGATCCTTTGTCCCCTTCACTGTCAGGGCTGACGGCCTGAAGGTGCTGGGGATATGGTTCGGAGGGACCGGGGCATGCGTTAGAAACTGGAAGGAGCGAGTGGCTATGGTGAAGAGGAAACTGGGCATGTGGGAGCGACGCTCCCTCTCCATTGCGGGTAAGAACCTGGTCATCAGGTGGGAGGTACTCTCGCTGTTGCTGTACGTGGCGCAGGTCTGGCCCATTCCAGACTCCTGCGCGACGGCGATCACTCGAGCCATCTTCCGCTTTATCTGGAGGTCGAAAATGGATCGTGTCCGCAGGGACGCGATCTACAAGCCTCTAGATAAAGGGGGAAAAAACGTGCCCAACATCGCCCTCATACTGATGGCCACCTTTGTGTGCGGCTGCATCAAGCGGTGCGTAGACCCTCACTACGCAAACACCAAGTGTCACTACGTGCTGAGGTTCTACCTGTCCCCGGTGTTGCGAAGGATGGGTCTGGCCACGCTGCCGCGGAACGCTCCAAGTAGTTGGACCGTGCCGTACCACCTGTCCCTGGTGGAAAAATTGATGCAGAAAAACACCTTTGACCACAAGTCCATCAGGCAGTGGTCAGCACGTAACGTCCTAGAGGCCCTGAGGGATAAGGAGAGGGTGGACCCTGTGGGATGGTTCCCCGAGCAGACTGTCAAAGTCATTTGGCAGAATGCCTCATCGCCAGAACTTTCCAACAAGCACCAAGACGTAGCTTGGCTGGTGGTGAGAAAGGACCTCCCCGTCAGATCCTTCCTACACGCCAGGAAGCTCACCCCCTCTGCACGTTGCCCTCGAGGTGGCTGTGGTGGGGAAGAGACCGTTGTCCACCTCCTTGTGGATTGTGCCTTTGCAAAGAAAGTCTGGAGAGAGATGCAGTGGTTGCTGTCGAGGTTCATCCCGAGCAGTTCTGTGACACAGGACTCTGTGCTCTACGGGCTGTTCCCAGGGACACACACCGAGACAAACATCGACTGCAGCTGGAGGATCATCAACTCGGTGAAAGAGGCGCTTTGGTCTGCCCGAAACTTGTTGGTCTTCCAGCACAAAGAGTTGTCCCCGACCGATTGTTGCGGACTGGCACAATCCAAAGTCCAGGACTACGTGCTGAGGGACGCACTAAAGCTTGGGGCAGCTGCCGCAAAGGCGCAATGGGGAAGGGTCGCTGTCTAAGACCTTTCTACCACAGCGCACCGAGAGACTGGGAACTGTTTAGAGCCCCTCGGGCTGTACAGATCAAAATGAAAGGCTGTAAATGATTGTAATATTGTTTGTACTGATGCACCTGGTGATACATTTTGTAAAAGTTTAACCTGGATTGTACCCTTGTAATGTTGTTATTGAAATGGTTTGGAATGTGATTGAAGATATTTTATGAATAAAGTATATTTTTACAAAAAAAAAAAATCTGTTCTTATCAGTTTAAGACCTTTCTACCACAGCGCACCGAGAGACTGGGAACTGTTTAGAGCCCCTCGGGCTGTACAGATCAAAATGAAAGGCTGTAAATGATTGTAATATTGTTTGTACTGATGCACCTGGTGATACATTTTGTAAAAGTTTAACCTGGATTGTACCCTTGTAATGTTGTTATTGAAATGGTTTGGAATGTGATTGAAGATATTTTATGAATAAAGTATATTTTTACAAAAAAAAAAAAAAAATCTGTTCTTATCAGTTTAATATCTGATACGTCCCTTATCTGGGGACCATATATTAAATTGATTTTTGGAGCAGGGAGATGGAATAGGGGCTTGCTCCGTCCATTCCACGCATCGACCCGGTATTGCAGTATCTCTGGGAACGGTGCACCCTCCCCTTTCCAGGGGATTTTCAATGCTAAAAATAGTTTTCTTACAAACATCTGCTTTCTTTACTTCTCAACATGTACATGTTCCAAAATCCAACTTTCTTTCTTTCTCTCTCTCTCTCTCTCTCTCTCTCTCACTCACTCACCCGCAGCAGCTACACACAAAAAACACGCACGCTCACCCAACACTCGCCGGCAGGGCCGGCAGCAGATTGGACGCTACGTCCAGATCCCTGATGGAAACAGTTAAGGATGCCAAGCTGCACGACGTCTTCAGCAACCCTGCAGACCGAGCGCAGCGTAGATACACCTGGTCGCGGCCAGACGGGTCCATTCGTTCCAGGATAGACTTCCTCTTTGTGTCCCGTGCATTCACAGTCAGATCCACCGAGGTCAAGCCGGTGTTCTTCTCTGACCACTGCCTCCTACTGGCGGACTGCCACTTGGAGAAGGACCTGAGGGTGGGCAGGGGGGCATGGAAGCTAAATGTGCAACTGCTGACCCCAGAGAACATTGAGGAGCTCAAGAGGGATTACAAAGGTTGGAGAACCGTGAAACCCCTCTTTGAGTCCCTGACACACTGGTGGGAAGCGATCAAGGGAAGCATCAAGAGGTTTTTCATCCTCAAAGGCACCCAGAAAGCTAGAAAGGAACAGAGGGAAATGTCCCGACTCCAGAAAAAGATGCAGAATCTGCTCCGGCTGCAGTCGATGGGGGTCGATGTCAAGGAGGAGCTCCAAGAGGTGAAGGGCCAGCAAGCCTCGCACTTTGCCTCGGAGGCCTCCAAGATCATCTTCCGTTCCAGAGTCCGCTCCGTGGAGCAGGATGAGACGTGCTCACGTTTCTTCTTCCAAAAGGTACACAGAGAGCGCTCTGTGATCAGCAGCCTGAAGGAAGAAGACGGCTCAGTAAATTCATCACGGTCCGACATTCTGAGGATCAGCAAATCCTTTTATGCCGGATTGTATGACGTGAAGCCCACGGACAGCACGGCCTCCCAGTCCTTCCTGTCCTCTATCACGGAGGTCTTAGACCACAGTACGCGGGAGAGCCTAGACAAATCGCTAACTCCTGATGAACTGACTAAGGCCCTCGAGTCCTTCGAGAAGAGTAAAACTCCCGGAAGCGACGGCTTGCCGGCGGAGTTGTATTCGGCTCTGTGGGACTTGATCGGCCCAGACCTGCTAGGAGTGTACGAGAGTATGCTCCTGGCCGGTAGTATGTCAGAATCCATGAGGATAGGCATCATCACCCTCATCGACAAGCACAAGGGGGAAAGGGAGGAAATTAGAAATTGGCGACCCATTTCACTGTTGAATATGGACTATAAGATTCTGTCCAAGGTCATCGCCAATCGGGTCAAATCCGCTCTGGAATTGGTGATTCACCCTGACCAGACCTGCTCTGTGCCAGGCAGGAAGATCTCTGACAGCCTGGCGCTGCTCAGGGATACGATTGCCTATGTACAGGACAGGGGGGTGGAAACCTGCCTCATCAGCTTGGATCAGGAGAAGGCCTTTGACAGAATATCGCACACCTACATGGGGGATGTGCTCTCCAAAATGGGCTTTGGGGAGGGAATTCGAAATTGGATCCAACTGCTCTACACTAACATCAGTAGCGCAGTCTCAATCAACGGGTGGGAAACAGATAGCTTTCCGATTAAATCTGGAGTCAGGCAGGGCTGTCCTCTCTCGCCTGTCCTTTTCGTGTGCTGCATAGAACCCTTTGCCGAGTCCATCAGGAAGGATCCGGGCATAAGAGGAGTGACGATCCCAGGCAGTGGAGGCACTCAGGTAAAAGCCTCCCTGTACATGGACGACGTCGCCGTCTTCTGCTCGGATCCGCTGTCGGTGCGCAGACTGATGCACATCTGCGACCAGTTCGAACTGGCCTCGGGAGCCAAGGTAAATCGTGGGAAGAGCGTGGCCATGTTCTTTGGGAACTGGGCTGACCGATCCTTTGTCCCCTTCACTGTCAGGGCTGACGGCCTGAAGGTGCTGGGGATATGGTTCGGAGGGACCGGGGCATGCGTTAGAAACTGGAAGGAGCGAGTGGCTATGGTGAAGAGGAAACTGGGCATGTGGGAGCGACGCTCCCTCTCCATTGCGGGTAAGAACCTGGTCATCAGGTGCGAGGTACTCTCGCTGTTGCTGTACGTGGCGCAGGTCTGGCCCATTCCAGACTCCTGCGCGACGGCGATCACTCGAGCCGTCTTCCGCTTTATCTGGAGGTCGAAAATGGATCGTGTCCGCAGGGACGCGATGTACAAGCCTCTAGATAAAGGGGGAAAAAACGTGCCCAACATCGCCCTCATACTGATGGCCACCTCTGTGTGCGGCTGCATCAAGCGGTGCGTAGACCCTCACTACGCAAACACCAAGTGTCACTACGTGCTGAGGTTCTACCTGTCCCCGGTGTTGCGAAGGATGGGTCTGGCCACGCTGCCACGGAACGCTCCAAGTAGTTGGACCGTGCCGTACCACCTGTCCCTGGTGGAAAAATTGATGCAGAAAAACACCTTTGACCACAAGTCCATCAGGCAGTGGTCAGCACGTAACGTCCTAGAGGCCCTGAGGGATAAGGAGAGGGTGGACCCTGTGGGATGGTTCCCCGAGCAGACTGTCAAAGTCATTTGGCAGAATGCCTCATCGCCAGAACTTTCCAACAAGCACCAAGACGTAGCTTGGCTGGTGGTGAGAAAGGCCCTCCCCGTCAGATCCTTCCTACACGCCAGGAAGCTCACCCCCTCTGCACGTTGCCCTCGAGGTGGCTGTGGTGGGGAAGAGACCGTTGTCCACCTCCTTGTGGATTGTGCCTTTGCAAAGAAAGTCTGGAGAGAGATGCAGTGGTTGCTGTCGAGGTTCATCCCGAGCAGTTCTGTGACACAGGACTCTGTGCTCTACGGGCTGTTCCCAGGGACACACACCGAGACAAACATCGACTGCAGCTGGAGGATCATCAACTCGGTGAAAGAGGCGCTTTGGTCTGCCCGAAACTTGTTGGTCTTCCAGCACAAAGAGTTGTCCCCGACCGATTGTTGCGGACTGGCACAATCCAAAGTCCAGGACTACGTGCTGAGGGACGCACTAAAGCTTGGGGCAGCTGCCGCAAAGGCGCAATGGGGAAGGGTCGCTGTCTAAGACCTTTCTACCACAGCGCACCGAGAGACTGGGAACTGTTTAGAGCCCCTCGGGCTGTACAGATCAAAATGAAAGGCTGTAAATGACTGTAATATTGTTTGTACTGATGCACCTGGTGATACATTTTGTAAAAGTTTAACCTGGATTGTACCCTTGTAATGTTGTTTTTGAAATGGTTTGGAATGTGATTGAAGATATTTTATGAATAAAGTATATTTTTACAAAAAAAAAATAATCTGTTCTTATCAGTTTAATATCTGATACGTCCTTTATCTGGGGACCATATATTAAATTGATTTTTGGAGCAGAGAGATGGAATAGGGGCTTGCTCCGTCCACTCCACGCATCGACCCGGTATTGCAGTATCTCTGGGAACGGTGCACCCTCCCCTTTCCAGGGGATTTTCAATGCTAAAAATAGCTTTCTTACAAACATCTGCTTTCTTTACTTTTCAACATGTACATGTTCCAAAACCCAACTTTCTTTCTTTCTCTCTCTCTCTCTCTCACTCACTCACTCACCCGCAGCAGCTACACACAAAAAACATGCACGCTCACCCAACACTCACAGACAGCACTCTCATCTCACAAACACTCTACCTCACTCATATAAAAACATCTTTCACTTGCAAATACACCTCTCAAACACTCTCTCAGCTGCACCTTTCGCCTCACAACATTTTAAACCAGCTCTCTGCTGCCGCTGCCGCTGCTGCTGATACAGCAACAATCAAAACTCACACCTCAAACCTCACACACTTTACACAGCTACTCCGAAACCTCTACATCCACATTCACACAATCCTTACATTGCACAAGGAGCCCATTCCCCCCGTCGTGCCTGCACCAGTTCTCCCAATGAACATTCCACCTCGTGCCTTTCTCCTGCCTTCTCCACGTAACCCGGCACATGCTTTCTTTTCAAATAATCATCTCATTCCCTCTTCAATTGAACCTGCCTCCGCCGCGCTATCAGGCGGTGCATTCCAGACCCTGGCCACTCGCTGCTCCTGTCACTTTTGCTTCTTTTGCCAGTTACTTTAAACCTGTGCCCTCTCCTTCTCGATCCTTTCCCCGGTGCAAACAGTTTCTCCCTATCTACTCTCTCCCGACCCCTCATGATTTTCAATACCTCTATCAAGTCTCCTCTCGGACTTCTTTTCCCCAAGGAATACATTCCCAGCTTCCCCAATCTTACTTCATAACTCAACTTCCTCGCCCCTGGAACCAAACTCGTAAACCTCTTCTGCACTCTCTCCAATGCCTTCACTACCTTCCTAAAATGCAAGTCAAATTGCAATCCGTCAGAGTCGGCATGGCTTTACGAAGAGTGAATCGTGTTTGACTAATTTGCTGGAGTTCTTTGAAGATGTGACAATCAAAGTGGATAATGGGGATCCTGTAGATGTAGCATGTCTGGACTTCCAGAAGGCATTTGATAAGGTGCCGCACAAAAGATTAATACACAAGATAAGATCACACGCAGCTAAGGGTAATATATTAGCTTGGCTAGAGGATTGGCTAACCAACAGAAAGCAGAGAGTCAGGATTAATGGGTCTTTTGTGGATGGCAAGCTGTAACTAGTGGGGTGCCACAGGGTTCGGTCCTTTGGCCCCAACTATTTACTTGGATTCAGGGGTAGAAGGTACTATAGCTAACTTTGCAGATGACACCAAAATAGGTGGGAAAGTAAGTTGCAATGAAGAAATAAGAAATTTACAAATGGATTTGGACAGGTTAGGTGAATGGGGCAAAATTTGGCAGATGGAGTTTAACGTGGATAAGTGTGAGGTTATCCATTTTGGTCAGAAGAATAAAAAGGTGACTTATTATTTAAATGGAGAGAAACTTCAGAAATGCTTCAGCACAGAGGGATCTGGGTGTCCTCGCGCATGAATCGCTGTAAGCTAGTATGCAGGTACAGCAGGTAACAAGGAAGGCAAATGGAATCGCTTCTCGGCCTTTTGGCAAAGATCAAGTGTAGTCGTGAAGCAATGGCTATAACCAGTCGAGCCCCATATCATGGGGTACGTAACACCGTTCGGGTGACGGTGAAGGACAGCGAAGCTTTCTTTACTTTCCAACATGTACATGTTTCAAAACCCAATAGGATCCAACTGCTGTACACTAACAGCGCAGTCTCAATCAATGGCTGGGAATCAGATAGCTTTCCGATTAAATCTGGAGTCAGGCAGGGCTTCCCTCTCTCCCCTGTCCTGTTTGTGAGTTGCATAGAACCCTTTGCTGTGTCCATCAGGAAGGATCCGGGCATATGAGGAGTGCCAATCCCAGGCAGTGGAGGCACTCAGGTCAACGCCTCCCTGTACATGGACGATGTCGCTGTCTTCTGCTCGGATCCGCTGTCGGTGCGCAGACTGATCCAGGTCTGCGACCAGTTCGATCTGGCCTCGGGAGCCAAAGTAAATCGTGGGAAGAGCGAGGCCATGTTCTTTGGGAACTGGGCTGACCGATCCTTTGTCCCCTTCACCGTCAGGGCTGTCGGCCTGAAGGTGCTGGGGATATGGTTCAGAGGGACCGAGGCATGTGTTAGAAACTTGAAAGAGCGAGTATCAATAGTGGAAAGAAAAGTGGGCATGTGGGAGCGACGCTCCCTCTCATTTGCGGGTAAGAACCTGGTCATCAGGTGTGAGGCACTCTCGCTGTTCCTGTACGTGGCGCACGTCTGGCCCATTCCAGACTCTTGCGCGATGGCGATCACCCGAGCCATCTTTAGCTTTATCTGGAGGTCGAAAATGGATCGTGTCCGCAGGAACGTGATGTACAAGCCTCTGGATAAAGGGGGAGAATACGTTCCCAACATGCCCTCAAACTGTGTGCGGCTGCATCACGCTGTGCGTAGACCCTTGGTACGCAAACACCAAGTGTAACTATGTGTTGAGGTTCTACTTGTCCTCAGTGTTGCGAAGGATGGGTCTGGCCACGCTGCCGCGGAACGCTCCAAGTAGTTGGACCGTGCCGTACCACCCGTCCCTGGTGGAAAAATGTATGCAGAGAAACACCTTTGACCACAAGTCCATCAGGCAGTGGTCAGCACATATCGTCTTAGAGGCCCTGCGGGAAAAAGAAAGGGAGAATCCTGTCGGATGGTTCCCCAGCAGACTGTGAAAGTCATTTGGCAAAATGCCTCATCGCCAGAACTTTCCAACAAGCACCAAGACGTAGCTTGGCTGGTGGTGAGAAACGCCCTCCCGGTCAGATCCTTCCTACACGCCAGGAGTCTCACCCCCTCTGCATGTTGCCCTCGAGGTGGCTGTGTTGGGCACGAGACCGTTGTTCACCTCCTTATGGATTGTGCCTTTGCAAAGAAGGTCTGGAGAGAGATGCAGTGGTTTCTGTCGAGGTTCATCCCGATCAGTTCTGTGACACAGGACTCTGTGCTCTGCTGGCTGTTCCCAGGGACACACACCGAGAGGAACATCAACTGCAGCTGGAGGATCATCAACTCGGTGAAAGAGGCGCTTTGGTCTGCCCGAAACTTGTTGGTCTTCCAGCGCAAAGAGTTGTCCCCGACTGAGTGTTGCAGACTGGCACATTCCAAAGTCCAGGACTATGTGCTGAGGGACGCACTAAAGCTTGGGGCAGCCGCCGCAAAGGCACAATGGGGAAGGGTCGCTGTCTAAGACCTTTTGTGCTACAGCGCACCGAGAGACTGGGAACTGTTTAGAGCCCCTCGGGCTGTACAGCTCAAAATGAAAGGCTGTAAATGATTGTAATATTGTTTGTACTGATGCACCTGGTGATACATTTTGTAAAAGTTTAACCTGGATTGTACCCTTGTAATGGTGTTTTTGAAATGGTTTGGAATGTGATTGAAGATATTTTATGAATAAAGTATATTTTTGCAAAAAAAATCTCTCTCCAGACCTTCTTTGCAAAGGCACAATCCACAAGGATGTGAACAACGATCTTGTCCCCACCACAGCCACCTCGAGGGCAACATGCAGAGGGGGTGAGACTCCAGGCGTGTTGCGGATTCCCTCCCCAAATCCCATTTTGGAGAGCACATCCACCATGTTTGTCCAGACTCTCCCATGTACTGTTATCAAAGCCCTTTGTAATGGTGGACAGGAAGGACTGGGACTCCGTACTGTCTGTGGGCATCACATCATACAATCCGACATAAAAGGATTTGCTGATCCTCAAAATGTCGGACTGCGATGACTTTACTGAGCTGTCTTCTCCCTTCAGGCTGCTGATCACAGAGCTCTCTCTGTGTACCTTTTGGAAGAAGAAACGTGAGCACGTCTCATCCTGCTCCACGGAGCGGACTCTGGACCGGAAGATCATCTAGAGAGGCCTCCGAGGCAAAGAGCGAGGCTTGCTGGCTCTTCACCTCTTGGAGTTCCTCCTTGATATCGACCCCCATCGACTGCAGCCGGAGCAGGTTTTTCTGGATAAAAGCAAAAAACTGCGGACGCTGGATATCCAAAACTAAAACAAAAAGACCGGAAAAACTCAGCAGTTCTGGCAGCATCTGCGGAGAGGGACACAGTTAACGTTTCAAGTCCGAATGACCCTTCAACAGAGAAGTTCTGTTGACGGGTCATTCGGACTCGAAACATTAACTGTGTCCCTCTCCGCAGATGCTGTCAGACCTGCTGTGTTTTTCCAGGTATTTTTGTTTTTGTTCAGGTTTTTCTGGAGACGGGAAACGTTCCCCCAGCCTCTCCCTCTCTCTCTTGCCTTCTGAATACCTTTGAGGGTGAAAACCTCTTCATGTTACTAACAAAAACACATGAACATATGAATTAGCAACAGGAGTCGGCCTCTCAGCCTTTCAAGCCCACTTCGCCACTCAATAAGCTCCCGGCTGATCTGATCGTAACCTCATTTCCACATTACCCCCTACCCTCGATAACCTTTCATCCACTTACTTCTCAATAATTAAAAATATGCAACGATTCTGCTTCCATCGCCTGTTGAGGAAGAGAATTCCAAAGTTTCACGACTCTCTGAGAGAAAAGAATTTCCCCTCACCTCTGTCTTAAACAGTGGCCCCAAATACAAGATTCTCCCACAAGAGGAAACATCCTCTCCACATCCACCCTCTCAAGGCCCCTCAGCTTCTTGTATGTTTTAATCAGGTCGCCCCTTACTCTTCTGAACTACAGCAGATACAGGCCTAGCCTGTCCAATCCTTCCTCATAAGGCAATCCGCCCAATCCAGGTACTAGCTGGGTAAACCGTATCTGAATGGCTTCCAACGCATTGACATTCTTCCTCAAATAAGGAGACCAATAGTGTACACAGTGCTCCAGATGGGGTCACACCAATGCCCTGAATAACTGAAGCATCAGCTCTCTACTTTTCTATTCAACAGTGAGGCCCGAGTGCGCAGGCGCAACTGTTGCTGACGCCTTTCCAGTCAGCGGAAGGAGTTACAGTATTTTCAGTGGTAGCAATAGAATCAACATCAGTGCTGCCTCTATTAAATAGCTCAAGGAACGCTGCTTATGGAAAACAAAGAAAAGATTGCTTTCTATTATTCTGCCTGATTGCGTTGGTTTATTTTAGATTTTACTTTTCTGATTGTGCAATTTAATTAACGGTAATTAATGTTCAGTTCAGGGATCTGTCACCTGCAACATTAAATGACATTTGATTTTGTGTTATTGGCCTGAGTTTGCTTCATTTGTTCTGCAGGTGCAGCGTAGGCCAATGTTTAATGATGCACCGAAATATCGCGAGAGTGCGCGTTGACGTTGGGACGCTCGGCTGATGTCAACATGTGTCATTTCAGGCTCGAGTGAATGGGACACGCGTCCGCCCGCCAAGCGAAAAATTCTGCCCATTGAGTTCAGTCTTTAGCCTGATTTGGGCAGTGAAAGAAGTTGTTTTGGACAATGGAGCCCCAAATACTGGAAAACCGTTCAAACAAAAGCACCATTCACTTGCAAATACACCTCTCCACCACACTCTCTCTCTCTCTCTCTCTCTCTCCCTCACTCCACTGCAGCTTTTACCTCACAACATTTTAAACCAGTTCTCTGCTGCCGCTGCTGATACCGCTCTTAAAAGTACAGCAAGCTCCCAGCTCAAAGCTCATAGACTTTACACAGCTGCTGACAAGCGTCTAAATTCACGATCACACAATTGTTACGGTGCATAAGCAGGCCAATCGGCCCATCGTGTCTGTACTGGCTCTCTGAATGAGCATCTCAATACCGAGTGTCATTCTCCTACCTTCTCCCAGTAACCCTACAGATTGTTTCTTTTCAACTAATTATCTAATTCCCTCTTGAATGCTTTGATTGAACCACACTCTCAGTCAGTGCGTTCTGGACCCTAGCCACTCTGTGTGAAAAAGCTTTCTCTCAAATCGTTTTTGCTTCTTCTGCCAGTTGCTTTAAATCAGAGCCCCTCGGGCTGTCCAGCTCACAATGCATTGAATGCATTGAATGCTAATTGTATTATAATTGTATTGAAGCACCTCAGAGAGCAACTTGATGGATGTTGATAACTCCAACCCCATTGTCTGATTGTCTGTAATGACCAGATTGAAATGATTGTAATATTCATTGATCGTATTGATGCACCTGGTGATCCATGTGTAAAAGTTGAATCTGACTGTACTTTTTGTGATGGTGAATTTGAAATATTTTGGAATGTTCTTCCAGATATTTTATGAATAAAGTATATTTTTCACAAAAAACGTTTCGGTTCTTCAAAAGAATCCCACCTCAGCAGCACCCCTCCCCTAGCCATGAGGTGGAACCTGGTGGGGGATGGGGGCAACAGCTAAAGCGAGACAAGACCTGTTGGAGTGGATGGCTCCCTTACATGTGCAAATCAGGACCCAGACGCTTCATGTGGGGCCGACAGTAAACTATTAAAAAAAGCTTTACTGCCGGACATTCGGAAAACAATCTCAAAATTACAGAAGCTGCAACATGACACAGCTCAGCCCAATTGAGGCCGTGCAATACAATGAGACAAATTATCAACTTTTGCCGTCACACCATTATTTCCTTCACAATCACTTGAGATTCCATTTTTACAATGTTTATCCGTCCTTCTCCAAGGTTATTTTCTACAACATTTTAGGAATTTTTCAACCTCAACCTGCATTTGAATGCAAGGCAAACTTGGGAACAAAATCACTTGTGAGCACAGAACAATATCTGCCAGGTTGCACCAATTTCCTCTCACTTTACTTTTAATCATCTCCCCATCATTTCATGAAGCCCCTGTGCGACAGGCAAGGTGAGTGGGAAGGGGCAGCAGAAAAGAACAACCGTGCAGATTGAGCAACTTGCAGAAAGGAAAAGGCTTGTTCTAGGAAAGTGAAAATTATCTGCGCTGTAAATACATCTTGCACAACATTTTGAACTTGATCTTCAAACTAGCATGCTTACCTGAGTGTCTTTGCTGCTCAATTCTCCCAGATCTCAGCTTTCCTCTTTTCAATTGAATTTGTCTTGGTCTCTTGTGCTTAGCACAGTTTTCAGGTTCCTCCTGGCAATGCACTGGGCTGGTCAATTCTTGTGAGTGCTCCGTGATAGATCAACACTCGGTATTTCTGTCCTCAGCAGTGGCTGCTAACCTTTGATTGTTTCAATCAAGGCTTGTATCAGTAACATCCATGCGGAAATTAAAATGCCGCTACACTCTTCGCTCACTGCTCCTAGTCTGGTCTTTTCCTCACACTGAATTTGAATAAACATTCCAGGCTGCTGAATCGATCAGATATCAGGGACAGAGAGAAGCCCAACACCTTGACTCCTCCCCTCAGCCCAGTAAACAACAGTCACTGTACTTGATTTGCTGTTGATCTCTAAGCTTGTGAAAAAGTACATTTTGTTTCATAAAATGTGTAAAGCTACATTCCAGAACAGTTCAAATTTAACACATCAGTTTCATTCCATACAGGGTGCCTCACTACACTTAGAGTTACAGGTTACATTACAGCATTCATTTCATGTTAAACATACAGCCCGAGGGGTTTTACACAGCTTCCAGCAAGACTTGGCTTGGCCGGTGGTGAGAAAGGCTCTTCCAGTCTTTTTTCATTCATTTACACAGGACGTGGGTATCACTGGCTAGACCAGCATTTATTGCCCATCCCTAATTGCCCTTGAGAAGGTGGTGCTGAGCTGCCTTCTTGAACCGCTGCAGTCCATGTGCTGTGGATACACCCACATTGTGTTAGGGAGCGCTTCCAGGATTTGGATCCAGCGACAGTGAAGGAACGGTGACATATTTCCAAGCCAGGATGGTGAGTGGATTGGAGGGGAATCTGTAGGTGGGGGTGTTCCCATGTGTCCGTTGTCCTTGTCCTTCAGATGGTAGTGGTCGTGGGTTTGCAAGGTGCTGCCTAAGAAACTTTGGGGAGTTCCTGCTGTGCATCTAGCAGAAGGTACACACTGGTGCCGCTGTGCGTTGGTGGTGTTGGGAGTGAATGTTTGTGGATGGGGTGCCAATTAAGCGGGCTGCTTTGTCCTGGATGGTGTCAAACTTCTGGAGTGTTGTTGGAGCGGCACTCACCCAGGCAATTGGAGAGTATTCCATCACACTCCTGACTTATGCCTTGTAGGTAGTGGACAGACTTTGGGGAGTCAGAAGGTGAGTTACTCGGCGCAGGATTTCTGGCCTCTGACCTGCTCTTGCAGCCACAGTATTGAGATGGTAGTCCAGTTCATTTTCTGGTCAATGGTAACCCCCAGCACATTGATAGTGGGTGATTCAGCGATGGCAATGCCATTGAATGTCAAGGGGTGATGGTTAGATTCTCTCTTGTTGGAGGTGGTAATTTCTTGGCACTTATGTGGCGTAAATGTTACTAGCCACTTGTCAGCCCAAGCCTGGATATTGTCCAGGTCTTGCTGCATTTGGACATGGGCTGCTTCAGTAACTGAGGAGACACGAACGGTCCTGAACATTGTGAAATCATCAGCGAACGTCCCCGCTTCTGACCTTTTGATGGACGGAAGGTCATTGATGAAGCAGCTGAAGATGGTTGAGCTGAGGATACTACCCTGAGGAACTCCTGCACTGTTGTCCTGGAACTGAGATGATTGACCTTCAACAACCACAACCATCTTCCCTAGTGCTGGGTATGACTCCAACCAGCGGAGAGCTTCCCCCCATTTCCCATCGTCTCCAGATTTGATCGGGCTCCTTGATTCCACACTCGGTCAAATGCTGTCTTGATATCAAGGTCAGTCACTCTCACGTCACCTCAGGAGTTCAGCTTTTTTGTCCATGCTCGAACCAAGGCTGTAATGAGGCCAGGAGCTGAGTGACCCTGGCCAAACCCAAACCTGTCAGTGAGCAGGTTATTGCTAAGCAATGGCCGCTTGATTGCGCAGTTGATGACCCCCTTCCATGACTTTACTGATGAACGAGAGTAGAGTGATGGGGCGGTAACTGGCTGGGTTGCGTTTGCCCTGATTTGTCTGTACAAGACATACCTGGGCAATTTTCCACATTGACGGGTAGATGCCAGTGTGGTAGCTGTACTAGAACAGCTTGGCTAGGGGCACGGCATGTTCCGGAGCACAAGTTTCAGTACCATTACCGCAATATTGTCAGGGCCCATAGCCTTTGCAGTATCCAGTGTCTTCAGCCATTTCTTGATATCAAGTGGAGTGAATCGCTTTGGCTGAAAACTGGCATCTGTGATGCTGAGGACCTCAGAAGGAGGTCGAGATGGATCATCCACTCGGCATTTCTGGCTGAAGATTATTGCAAGTGCTTCAGCCTTATCTTTTACACTGATGTGCTCCGCTCCACACTTGGTCAAATGCTGTCTTGATATCAAGGTCAGTCACTTGACTCTGTCTGTCATTTGCTGCTTATGCTGTTTGGCTCGCAAGTCGTCCTGTGATGTAGCTTCACCAGGTTGATACCTCATTTTTAGGTATGCCTGGAGCTGCTCCTGACATGCCCCCCTGCACTCTTCAATGAACCTGGGTTGAACCCCTGGCTTGATGGTAATGGCAGAGCAGGGAACTTGCCGGTTTATGAGGTTAGAGATTGTTTCGGGTACAATTCTACTGCTGCTGATGGCCCACAGAGCCTCATGGATGCAGTCTTGAGTTGCTAGGTCTGTTTGAAATCCATCCCATTTAGCACAGTGGTAGTGCTACACAACACAATAGAGGGTATCCTCAATGTGAAGATGGGACTTTGTCTCAACAAGGACCGTGTGGTGCTCACTCCTACTGATACTGTCATGGACAGATGCTTCTGCAGCAGGTAGGTTGGTGAGGATGAGGTCAAGTATGCTTTCCCCTCTTGTTGGTTCCCTCACCACCTGCCACAGACCCAGTCTAGCAGCTATGTCCTTTAGGACTCGGCCAGCTCGGTCAGTAGTGGTGCTACCGAGCCACTCTTGGCGAAATGGACATTGCCGTCTCCTACCCAGAGTACATTCTGCACCCTTGCCACCCTCAGTGCTTCTTCCAAGTGGTGCTGAACATTGGTGAACACTGATTCTTCAGCTGAGAGGGGTGGTAGGTGCTAATCAGCAGGAGGTTTCCTTGTCCATGTTTGACCTGATGCCATAAGACTTCAGAGTCCAGAGTCAATGTTGAGAACTCCCAGACCAACTCCATCCTGACTGTATACCACTGTGCTACTGCCTCTACTGGGTATAATCCTGCCAGTGGGACAGGACATAACCAGGGATGGTGATGCTGGTGTCTGGGACATTACCTGTAAGCTATGATTCAGAGTATGACCATGTCAGATTGTTGCTTGACTCGTCTGTGAGGCAGCTATCCCAATCTTGGCACCAGCCCCCGCAGGTTACTAAGGGGAACTTTGCCAGGTCGACAGCGCTGAGATTGCCATTGTCATTTCCGGTGTCTAGGTCCATGCCGGGTGGTCAGTCCGGTTTCATTCTGTTTTGACATTTTAGCGGTTTGATACAATGAGTGTCTTGCTGGGCCATTTCAGAGGGTATTTAAGAGTCACATTGCTGTGGATCTGGCGTGACATGTAGGCCAGAGCACTAAGGAGAGCGGGTTTCATTCCCTGAAGGACATTAGTGAACCAGGTGGGTTTTTACAACAATCAACAATGGTTTCATGGTCATCATTAGAATTATAATTCCAGATTTTTATTGAATTCAAATTCCACCATTTACCGTGATGGGATTTGATCCCGGCTCCCCAGAGCACTATGCTGAGTCGCTGGATAACTAGTCCAGTGACAATACCGCTTTGTCACAACCTCCCCCAAGTCACATCCTTCCCAAACGCCTGCATTCTCACCCCCTCTGCACGTTGCCCTCGAGGTGGCTGTGGTGGGGAAGAGACCGTTGTTCACCTCCTTGTGGATTGTGCCTTTGCAAAGAAGGTCTGGAGAGAGATGCAGTGGTTTCTGTCGAGGTTCATGCCGAGCAGTTCTGTGACACAGGACTCTGTGCTCTACGGGCTGTTCCCAGGGACACACACTGAGACAAACATCAACTGCAGCTGGGGGATCATCAACTCGGTGAAGGATGCTCTTTGGCCTGAAACCTATTGGTCTTCCAGTGCAAAGAGTTGTCCCCGACGGATTGTTGCAGACTGGCACATTCCAAGGTCTAGGAATATGTGCTGAGGGACGCACTAAAGCTCAGGGCAGGGGCTGCAAAGGACTCGTTCATGTCACAGTTGCTGGAGCAACATTCTCAGAAGCTGTGTGAAGATTTATGGAGCGTGCGCAGTGCATGGTCATCATCATCTTCCTGCAATTGAGTGACTATTAGGGCCTCCCCTGCGTCTCCATGACAGAAGCATTCTCACATTCTGCCATAAGCCAGACGGGAGCCAAACGTTCACAAATGTGATGTGAGGGACTATGGTGTCTCCTCACTGCATGTCATCATCATCCTCCACAAATCTAGCAACTATGAGGGCCTCCCGAGCGTGCCTGCCTCGTCTAGCCTGTGCGAGGTCCTCATCCCCGTCATCGCCGCCTCCGAGGACCTCCTCAGCCTCATCCCCTTCGGCGTCCTCCTCATCGGAGGAGGTCTGCAGCTCCTCCAGCTCCTCCTCAGCCAGCTCGTCTCCCTGTTGGAGCGCCAGGTTGTAAAGGGCACAGCAAACGATGACCCTCAGCCACCAGTCACCTCAACGGCAAGGCTGCACTTGCCCCCCACTCCCCCTCACCCACAAAAGTCGCCTCCGAGGCAGGGCAGCACATACCCCCGACCCCCCCTGTGCCCCTGAAGCCTGGAAAGCAACAGGCAACCCCAGTGAGCTGTTCACTCACCTCCAGTTTACCCAAAGTGCAGCCGCCAAGTGCACGTCACCTCTGTGCTGTTGTGAAACACGTCAGCGTGCTTTCCCGCTGACGTGGACGGATGATCCAGCGGGGGTGCAAGAGCCTGGCGGGATGGCCTGATAATGATATGCTGGTGTATTACAATGAGGTTCCCGATGACCGATGGTGGGAAACGCGGCCTGTCGTTGGCGGGCTGAGCGGACAATCACAACCTGCCTTCCCACCATCGTGAAACCGATCGCGCCACCTATCATGCCCACCACCAGCGGGCACGGAAAATTCAGGGACAAATGCGGGTTAATTAAGAAGAGCCAGCATGGATTTCTTAAGGGAAAATGGCGTTTCCCTAACTTGCTGAAATTTTCTGAAGAGGTAACAGAGAGGGTTGGTGAAGGTGATGCTGTTGATGTGGTGTACATGGACTTCCAAAAGGCATTTGATACAGTGCCACACAGACTTGTGAGAAAAGTTATATCTCATGGAATAAAACAGACAGTAGCAATGTGGATAGAAAATTGACTGAGTGACAAGAAACAGAGAGTAATAGTTAATGGATGATTTTAGGGCTGGAGGCGGGTTTGTAGTGGAGTTCCCCAGGGGTCAGTATTGCACCCTTGCTTTTCCTGATATATATGAATGGTTTAGACCTTAGAGTAGAGGAAAATTTTTCAAAATTTGCAGACGATACAAAACTTGGAAGCAACTGTGAACCGTGAAGAGGGCAGTGGAGAACTTGAAAAGGACACAGACTAGTTGGTCGAATGGGCGGATATGTGGCAGATGAAGTTCAGTGTGGAGAAATATGAGCTGATGCATTTTGGTAGGAAGAACATAGAGAGACAGCACAAAATAAAGGGGGCGTCGACACAGATGGACCTGGGTGTGTATTTGCATAAGTCATTAAAGGTGGCAGGACAAGTTGAGAGAGCAGTTAACACAGCATTCAGTATCCTAGGCTTTATTAATAGGGGCTTGTATAAGACACGAGTTAGACCACAGCTGGAGTACTGCGTACAGTTCTGGGCACCACATTTTAGGGAGGATGTGAAGGCATTGGAGAGAGTGCCGAAGAGGGATGTGGAAGATCAGTTACGGAGTAAGATTGGAGACGTTGAGACTGTTTTCCTGAGAGAAAAGAAGGCTGAGAAGAGAGTTGATAGAGGTATTGAAAGTCATGAGAGGTCTGGAGAGAGTAGATAGGGAGAAATTGTCCCCACTTGTGAAATGATCGAAAATGAGGGGATACAGATTTAAAGCAACGGGTAAAAGAAGCAGAAGTGACATAAGAGAAACCGATTTCACACCGTGAGTGGCTAGGGTCCGGAATGCACTGACTGAGAGTGTGGTTCAATCAAAGCATTCAAGAGGGAATTAGATAATTAGTTGAAAAGAAACAATCTGTAGGGTTATTGGGTGAGGGCAGGAGAATGGCACTGGGTATTAAGATGCTCATTCAGAGAGCCAGTACAGACACGATGGGCCGATTGGCCTGCTTATGCACCGTAACCATTGTGTGATCGTGAATTTAGACGCTTGTCAGCAGCTGTGTAAAGTCTATGAGCTTTGAGCTGGGAGCTTGCTGTACTTTTAAGAGCGGTATCAGCAGTGGCAGCAGAGAACTGGTTTAAAATGTTGTGAGGTAAAAGCTGCAGTGGAGTGAGAGAGAGAGAGAGAGAGTGGTGGAGAGGTGTATTTGCAAGTGAATGGTGCTTTTGTATGAACGGTTTTCCAGGATTTGGGGCTCCATTGTCCAAAACAACTTCTTTCACTGCCCAAAATAGGCTAAAGACTGAACTCAATGGGCAGAATTTTTGGCTTGGTGGGCGGGCGCGTGTCCGATTCGCTCGAGCCTGAAATGAAACATGTTGACATCAGCCGAGCGTCCCAACGTCAACGCGCACTCTCGCGATATTTCGGTGCATCATTAAATATTGGCCTACGCTGCACCTGCAGAACAAATGAAGCAAACTCAGGCCAATAACACAAAATCAAATGTCATTTAATGTTGCAGGTGACAGATCCCTGAACTGAACATTAACCGGTGTTGTTTGTCACACCATTAAAAAACTCAAAGCAAAATGGGGGAACAAAACATCACCCGTGACAAGACCATCTTGTGCTTAAGGTGCTTTAAATTTACATTTGTGGGTGCTATGTCTAGGTGCTGCCCCCTCGCTGGCACTGGCATTGGAGGCAGCCTGCTGACTCTGCTGCCTTGTTGGCCTGGGTGACCTTGGCGGTCGTCCTCTGGCCAGTGGAGCCTGTGCTGTCCCCACCTGGGAGGGAGCGGCCAGTGCCATGGCTGCCATCTCCCCAGTCGCCGCAGCCTCATCAGATGCCACGGTCACTGGCAGAGGGGCAGAGGGGCTGCTGCCATCATCCGTAGAGCCCTGAGAGGAGCCCGCAGAGACAACAGGCAGCTCGTGCGCCAACGTGAGTTCACTCAGGACCTCCCTGCTCACCATTGATGGACGGGCACCTAGCTGGTATACTGGGTACCCCATCCATCTCACACACGGACACTGACCACCTGAGGTCATTGCCGGTGTGAGCGCTTGCAGGTCCGAGTGTATCCCCAGGGACCCCTGATCCTGTCCCTGGGGCAGCCTCTCCCTGACAGTCACCACTCTCTCCTTGGCTGAGGCAGTGCGCTCAGTGGTCATGCTCCGCATGGACTCCTCCATAACGGAGACCATGGCGCACATACCCTCATAGATCTCCGCTAGATCCTCCCGCACACCCCGCTGGACGTCCAGCATCTGCTTCCTAATGGACGACTCCAGAGGCTCATCATCAGCCTTCGACTGAGCATCGTCCTGGTCTCCAGCAGTCCTCCGACTGCCAGCAC
Organism: Cetorhinus maximus; assembly: GCF_964194155.1. Taxonomy (NCBI): domain Eukaryota; kingdom Metazoa; phylum Chordata; class Chondrichthyes; order Lamniformes; family Cetorhinidae; genus Cetorhinus; species Cetorhinus maximus. The sequence continues at coordinate 75,175 of NW_027597297.1, forward strand.
CCTGGGCACTCTCTGCCTCTGCCTGCACCTCAAACGAGTGTGAAGTGCCCTCACCAATGTGCACTGAGATACTGGACGGCCATCTAATGCTGGTATCTGCGCTGGTGCCTGCTTGACAGAGCGGGTGTGAGGCAGGTGCGTGGGGAACATGGTGATCTTCCGGGGTCAGGGGTGGCCCTTCAGGGTCCTGAGTGCGAGCGCCTGCTGCTGAACCCAAAAGGGAGAAGATGAACATGTCGTTAGTGAAAGTCATCAGACTCTCACTGTACATGCCAGGCACCCTGGTGAGACAACGGAGATCTGCTTCATGGTGCCCTCGTCTTTTGATTGTCAATGGGGACTCCAGGTTCGAGGCGCACATCAATGAAGAGGCTACACTAGAATGGTTGCACAAGCTGAAGTTCTCACCTCAGTGCGCTGCACTCTGACCTTCGTCTGATACCCCAACCTCACCATGGCTGGTTGACCGAGGTACTTGCTGCCCCTCGAGTTCCAAGGCCTTCTGCTTATAGTGAGTGAGGATGAGGAGGTGTGGGGTTCCCCGCCAGTCTGTGACCTCTCAATATTGTTATGGGATGTCTTCTCCTGAAAGTATAGAGGAGCAGTGAGTCCACTCTCTACCTGCAGCGCCATTGCAGCCAGTCCAACCCCAGCTGAGGACCATCTCGCAGGGCACATCCGATTCGTGGCACTCGACCCGCAAGGCACTCAGTCCATGCAGCCAGGGCTCACCACCTTGGCGAACTTCGGCATCATTGGCAGCTGCCACTGACTGTAACACCCCTGAGGTCCATGGGGGATGGCCAGCCCCTAACTGTTCTCCACACTGACCCATGCCAACATGCTACTCATGGGCACTCATCCTTCCTAAGAATGGGTTTGGGTGCATGCCCAGTGCTCTTATTACCATTGCCACTCATTCCTTCCAGTTTCTAACACATGCCCCGGACCCTCCGAACCATATCCCCAGCACCTTCAGGCCGTCAGCCCTGACGGTGAAGGGGACAAAGGATCGGTCAGCCCAGTTCCCAAAGAACATGGCCTTGCTCTTCCCACGATTTACCTTGGCTGCCGAGGCTAGTTCAAACTGGTCGCAGATGTGGATCAGTCTGCGCACCGACAGTGGATCCGAGCAGAAGACGGCGACATCGTCCATGTACAGGGAGGCTTTGACCTGAGTGCCTCCACTGCCTGGGATCGTCACTCCTCTTATGCCCGGATCCTTCCTGATGGACTCAGCAAAGGGTTCTATGCAACACACAAACAGGACAGGCGAGAGAGGACAGCCCTGCCTGACTCCAGATTTAATGGGAAAGCTATCTGTTTCCCACCCATTGATTGAGACTGCGCTACTGATGTTAGTGTAGAGCAGTTGGATCCAGTTGCGAATTTCGTCCCCAAACCCCATTTTGGAGAGCACATCCACCATGTAGGTGTGCGATATTCTGTCAAAGGCCTTCTCCTGATCCAAGCTGATGAGGCAGGTATCCACACCCCTGTCCTGTACATAGGCAATCGTATCCCTGAGCAGCGCCAGGCTGTCAGAGATCTTCCTGCCTGGCACAGTGCAGGTCTGGTCAGGGTGGATCACCAATTCCAGAGCGGATTTGACCCGATTGACGATGACCTTGGACAGAAGCTTATAGTCCACATTCAACAGTGAAATGGGTCACCAATTTCTAATTTCCTCCCTTCCCCCCTTGTGCTTGTAGATGAGGGTGATGATGCCTTTCCTCATGGATTCTAACATACTGCCGGCCAGGAGCATACTCTCGTACACTTCTAGCAGGTATGGGCCGATCCAGTCCCACAGAGCCGAATACAACTCCGCCAGCAAGCCGTCGCTTCCAGGAGTTTTACTCTTCTCGAAGGACTCAAGGGCCTTAGTCCCTGGAACAGAAGATGATCTTGGAGGCCTCCGAGGCAAAGAGCGAGGCTTGCTGGCTCTTCACCTCTTGGAGTTCCTCCTTGACATCGACCCCCATCGACTGCAGCCAGAGCAGATTCTGCATGTTTTTCTGGAGTCGGGACATTTCCCTCTGTTCCTTTCTAGCTTTCTGGGTGCCTTTGAGGATGAAAAACCTCTTGATGCTTACCTTGATCACTTTGGAGAGAGAAACTGAGTGAACTTTTCAGGTGAATGACCTTTCATCACAACCTGAAACGTTAACTCTGTTACTCCACACAGAGGCTGAAAACCTGCTGTGTATTTCCATCATTTTCTGTGTGTATTATCACAGAGATATTCTGTTTCTGCTCATTACTGAATATTCCAAACACTTTACTCCATGAAGCACTTTTGAAGTGTTGAAATGTGTTTTGCTGTTGTAAGTGTGGCAGTTATTTTGTACCCAGCAAGGACCCATATACAACAACGGGATAATGACAAATAACCTCTTTTAACTGATGTTGGTTGAAGAATAAATGTTCAGCAGGAAACCAGGGAGAATTCCCCAGCTTGAATCGTACCTGGGATCTTTTTCAGCTACTTGTTAAAGCCTTGATTTCCGATCTCCTCCAACAGGACTGTCAGCTTGGATTAAGTGCACAAATCTCTGGAGTGAGATTTGAACCCACAACCTTCTGCTTGAGAGGCGACAGAGTCAGCAAGTGAAGCACAGGAGTAAATGGAGTTGGATCGTGAGTTTCGAGCTATACTGATGTAAGTGAAGATACTTTTAGTCAGCTGAATGGAGTGTCTCTTTAAATCTCTGCGTAGCTCTTTTCACAGACATTCTGTAAACAGCTTTTGGCTGGGTGGGTGGGGGAGGGGGGGAAGCTGTGTTGTTTTTTACAACTGTCCCTAACCTGTTTGACCAGAATTTTCTATTTTAAATTCAGACTTTAGCGACATGTCCTCTTTGTTTTCAGTTGTCTCACTGCCCCCCTCACATCAGTGTCTTAGCTTTTCACATTGACATTTTTTTTGCTGATGTCTTGAAATTCTTTAATGTTTCTTTCCATTCCCTGGTGTAAATATCATCTCAGTCGTCTGCACACAAGTTTACAGCACAGAAACAGGCCGGGACAATTCCGGTTCGACTGTCATCTGGAAATTGGGCCCAAATAGCGTTTGAAAGTGCACTGGTATGGTTATGCTTCGAGTTACCGTTAATTAAATTGCACAATCAGAAAGGAAAAATCTAAGATCAACCAACGCAATCAGGCAGAATAATAGAAAGCAATCTTTTCTTTGTTTTCCATAAGCAGCGTTCCTTGAGCTATTTAATAGAGGCAGCACTGATGTTGATTCTATTGCTACCACTGAAAATACTGTAACTCCTTCCGCTGACTGGAAAGGCGTCAGCAACAGTTGCGCCTGCGCACTCGGGCCTCACTGTTGAATAGAAAAGTAGAGAGCTGATGCTTCAGTTATTCAGGGCATTGGTGTGACCCCATCTGGAGCACTGTGTACACTATTGGTCTCCTTATTTGAGGAAGAATGTCAATGCGTTGGAAGCCATTCAGATACGGTTTACCCAACTAGTACCTGGATTGGGCGGATTGCCTTATGAGGAAGGATTGGACAGGCTAGGCCTGTATCTGCTGTAGTTCAGAAGAGTAAGAGGCGACCTGATTAAAACATACAAGAAGCTGAGGGGCCTTGAGAGGGTGGATGTGGAGAGGATGTTTCCTCTTGTGGGAGAATCTTGTATTTGGGGCCACTGTTTAAGACAGAGGTGAGGGGAAATTCTTTTCTCTCAGAGGGTCGTGAGACTTTGGAATTATCTTCCTCAACAGGCGATGGAAGCAGAATCGTTGAATATTTTTAATTATTGGGAAGTAAGTGGGTGAAAGGTTATCGAGGGTAGGGGGTAATGTGGAAATGAGGTTACGATCAGATCAGCCGGGAGCTTATTGAGTGGCAAAGTGGGCTTGAAGGGCTGAGAGGCCGACTCCTGTTGCTAATTCATATGTTCATGTGTTTTTGTTAGTAACATGAAGAGGTTTTCACCCTCAAAGGTATTCAGAAGGCAAGAGAGAGAGGGAGAGGCTGGGGGAACGTTTCCTGTCTCCAGAAAAACCTGCTCCAGCTGCAGTCGATGGGGGTGGATGTCAAGGAGGAACTCCAATAGGTGAAGAGCCAGCAAGCCTCGCTCTTTGCCTCGGAGGCCTCCAAGATCATCTTCCGTTCCAGAGTCCGCTCCGTGGAGCAGGATGAGACGTGCTCACGTTTCTTCTTCCAAAAGGTACACAGAGAGAGCTCTGTGATCAGCAGCCTGAAGGAAGAAGACGGCTCAGTAAAGTCATCGCAGTCCGACATTTTGAGGATCAGCAAATCCTTTTATGTCGGATTGTATGACGTGAAGCCCACAGACAGTACGGAGTCCCAGTCCTTCCTGTCCTCCATTACAAAGGGCTTTGATGACAGTACATGGGAGAGTCTGGACAAACATGGTGGATGTGCTCTCCAAAATGAGATTTGGGGAGGGATTCCGCAACACGGCAGGAGTCTCACCCCCTCTGCACGTTCCCCTTGAGGTGGCTGTGGTGGGGACAAGACCGTTGTTCACCTCCTTGTGGTTGTGCCTTTGCAAAGAAGGTCTGGACGTCGGTGATAGACGCTCTTTGGTCTGCCTGAAACTTGTTGGACTTCCAGCGCAAAGAGTTGTCCCCGACCGAGTGTTGCAGACTGGCACGTTCCAAGGTCCAGGACTACGTGCTGAGGGACGCACTAAAGCTTGGGGCAGCCACCGCAAAGGCGCAATGGGGAAGGGTCGCTGTCTAAGACCTTTCTGCCACAGTGCACCCAGGGACTGGGAAATGTTGAGAGCCCCTCGGGCTGTACAGCTCCAAATGAATGTCTGCAGTGAATACTAATTATATTGAAGCACCTCAGAGAGCAACATGATGTATGTTGATAACTCCAATACTTTTGTCTGATTGTCTGCATTGACCATATTGAAATGATTGTAATATTCATTGATTGTATCGATGCACCTTGTGATCAATGTGTAAAAGTTGAATCTGATTGTACTTTTGTGATGGTGATTTTGAAATGTTTTGGAATGTTCCTCCAGATATTTTATGAATAAAGTATATTTTTCAAAAAAAAATCTGTTCTTATCAGTTTAATATCCGATACGTCCTTTATCTGGGGACCAAATATTAAATTTATTTTTGGAGCAGGGAGATGGAACAGGATCTTTCTCCGTCCATTCCACACATCGACCTGGTATTGCAGCGTCTTCAGGAATGGTGCAGTTTTGCCCTCTACAGGGTGAAAGGGAAACTGAAAAGAAGAAAAAGTCATTCAGAGCATTGTCCTGCTTTCCATCATTGATCTGGTTGAACTGAACTTGTGCTGAGTGGCAGGACAGGCTCATTGGTGCCAGACTGAGTGATGCCCCCTTTAACTTTAATTTCTCCTTTAACTCCTCTCAATTCCTCCAAATAAAAGGTGTGGCCATGGGTACCCGCATGGGCCCCCGCTATGCCTGTCTCTTTATGGGGTATGTGGAACATTCCTTGTTCCAGTCCTACTCCGGCCCCCTCCCACAACTCTTTCTCCGGTACATCGATGATTACTTCAGTGCTGCTTCATGCTCTCGTCGGGAACTGGAAAAATTTATTAATTTTGCTTCCAATCTCCACCCCTCCATCATTCTCACATGGTCCATCTCTGACACTTCCCTTCCCTTCCTTGACCTCTCTGTCTCAATTTCTGGTGATAGACTGTCCACCAATATCCATTACAAGCCTACCGACTCCCACAACTACCTTGACTACAGCTCCTCACACCCTGCTTCCTGTAAGGACTCCATCCCATTCTCTCAGTTCTTTTGCGTCCGTCGCATCTGTTCTGATGCTGCTACCTTCAAAAACAGTTCTGCCACCACCAAACACACCTTCCCTTCACCCCCCTTGGCGGCATTCCGTAGGGATCGTTCCCTCCGGGACACCCTGGTCCACTCCATCACCCCTACTCCTCAACCCCCACCTATGGCACCTCCCCATGCACACGCAAAAGATGCAACACCTGCCCCTTCACTTCCTCTCTCCTCACCGTCCAAAGGCCCAAACACCCGTTTCAAGTGAAGCAGCATTTCACTTGCATTTCCTCTGACTTAGTCTACTGCATTCGTTGCTCCCAATGCGGTCTCCTCTACATTGGAGAGACCAAACGTAAACTGGGCGACCGCTTTGCAGAACACCTGCGGTCTGTCCGCAAGAATGACCCAAACCTCCCTGTCGCTTGCCATTTTAACACTCCACCCTGCTCTCTTGCCCACATGTCTGTCCTTGGCTTGCTGCATTGTTCCAGTGAAGCCCAACTCAAACTGGAGGAACAGCACCTCATCTTCCAACTAGGCACTTTACAGCCTTCCGGACTGAATATTGAATTCAACAACTTTAGATCTTGAACTCCCTCCCCCATCCCCACCCCCATTTCCGTTTCTTCCCCCTCCCTTTTATTTTTTCCAATAATTTATATAGATTTTTCTTTTCCCACCTATTTCCATTATTTTTAAATTTATACCTTTTATGCCCTGTTAGTCTTATATCACCCCACCCCACCCCCACTAGAGCTGTACCTTGTGTGTCCTCCCATCCATTCTTAATTAGCACATTCGTTTAGATAATACCACCACCTTCAACACCTCTTTGTTCTTTTGTCTCTGACATCTTTTGGTTATCTGATCCTATCACTGCTTGCTTGTCCCTACAACCACACCACCCCCCCCCCGACTTCTCTCCCCCCACCCCCCCCACCTTAAACCAGCTTATATTTCACCCCTCTCCTAGTTTTACTCAGTTCTGTTGAAGGGTTATGAGGACTCGAAACGTCAACTTTATTCTTCTCCACCGATGCTGCCAGACCTGCTGAGTTTTTCCAGGTAATTCTGTTTTTGTTTTGGATTTCCAGCATCCGCAGTTCTTTGTTTTTATATCTGAATGATGCCCCCCGTTGGATTTTGGTGCAACTGCAGGGCTGCTGCTGGTTTGCACTTGTGCTGCTTGTCAGGGTGGAGCCCGGGACTAGACGATGCCCCCTGTTGGATATTGGTGCAACTGCAGGGCTGCTGCTGGTGTGCACTTGTGCTGCTTGTCAGGGTGGAGCCCGGGACTGGACAATGCCCCCTGTTGGATTTTGGTGCAACTGCAGGGCTGCTGCTGGTGTGCACTTGTGCTGCTTGTCAGGGTGGAATCCTGGACTGGAAAATGCCCCCTGTTGGATATTGGTACAACTGCAGGGCTGCTGCTGGTGTGCACTTGTGCTGCTTGTCAGGGCGGAGCCCGGGACTGGACGATGCCCCCTGTTGGGTTTTGAGGCTGTTGCAGGCGCTGCTTCAGGGAGGCAGCATCAAGCAAGAAAGGTCCTGATGCTCAATGCTGGCTGTCGGGTCTTCAGCCCGTGTTCGGCCACACGCAGCAAAACGGACGGTGAAGCCGGAGGCCGAGGAAGACGGGACGGGTGCATGGGTTTCTGGGTTATCGCTTCTCGGCCTTTTGGCTAAGATCAGTTGTAGTGAAGCGACGGCTAAAACCAAAGGAGCCCCAAACCAGGGGGTACGTAACACCGTTCGGGTGACAGTGAAGGACAGTGAAGGAGGAGCACCCATGGATCGGGCCTTCTTCATCAAGCGGATCCTGTTGAAGGCGTTTGGATTGGAAGCGGAGGAGATCTACTCCCTGCGAGACTTCCCCAGCGCTGGATATTTCGACGTGACCTTCAGGAATGTTGCTGCCTGCGTCAAGTTCCTGAAGGTGTTTGAGGAGAAGAGACACCAGCCGGAGATGAAGATCCTGACGGTGGAGCCGCTCTTTGCTCTGCCGTTGCAACGGGACCGTGTGGTGACGGTGCATCTCTACAACCCCCACGTCGCTGTCGCTGACGTGTTCACCTTCCTCACCAGGTACTTCGACAAGGTTGGGAGCTGCACCGAGGTTAGAGACGCCTTCGGGATTTGGACCAGCAAACGCCAGGTTAAGGTCACGCTCAAGACCGATGGTAAGGGAGCCGTCTTCCACCCTCCTTCCAGATTTGCTATCGGGGGAAGCCGTGGCTACCTGGTCTACGCTGGACAACCCAAACTTTGTCACTCATGCGGCAAGTCTGGTCATGTGGCGGCCAACTGCAGCGCCGCCCTCTGCAAGAACTGCAAACAGGAAGGGCACCAGACAAAGGACTGAAAACAGACTAAGTGCTGCAACCTGTGTGGCGAGGCAGGTCACCTCTACAGGACCTGCCCCAAACGCTGCCTCACTTATGCACGGGCAGCCAACGCCAATGAGGGGGAAGCAGAAGAAATGCTTCGTGTCACTACTACCAAGGACTCTTGTAACACTCCAAACACCATGGCCCCCAGTGAGAACAACGGGACAAAGGAGGACACAGAGAGAGACAAGGTGGAGGATAAGATTGAGGCAGCAGACAGCCAATCAACAGCACTGCCCCCTGAACCTCCCACTCCTCAGGAGAGCGAATCAATGGAGGAGGAAGCAGCGGAAAATCAGCAGGGGGAGTGGCAGCTGGTGAAGAGAGCCAAAAGGAAGAAGGGGCTAAGAAGGGACCAAGCCACTTCCCAGACAAGTGGCAAGAGGCGTCTCCTATCCGACACGGATGACAAGGACAGCTGCTCTTCAGACGAAGAAAGGTAAGGGCGGCACCTACAGAAGAAGCGGAAAAGCTCTAGGGAGTTGGAGGATGAGACACCCGAGCTCCAGAACATTGGCGACAATGAGGAGACCAGCGCACCCCGACTTTGCCCACAACCTGAAGAGGCCAGTGCACCCCAACCCCAGCAATCTGGGAGCAGTGAAGCGCTCAGCGCACCCCAGCTCCGGGAAGCCGGGAGCAGCGACGCCCCAGAGGGGGAGAGGATTGGGGAAGCTTCTCCAACAGAGGACATTTCAAATCCCGTCCTCTACACGAATCCCCAGATGCCACCTGAGCAGAACATCTCCAATGGGGAGGTTCAGGACAGTTTCCTCAGCCCATCCAAAGTGAGGCAATTTGTGAACACTATGGGTATGCAGGAGCAGACCAAAGGTCTCGGACTCTCAGAGACAACAGGTTTGGTAAGACACTAAATGCTTTAAAATGGGTGTAAAGATTGTATCCAGAAATGTGCGTAGCATTAAATCTACTACTCGATGTGTTGCGACCTTGGACTACCTTGCCAAGGTCAAAGCTGACCTGTTGTTTCTGCAGGAGTGTGCGATACCACTTCTCATCTCCTGCAGGGGTCCAAGTGAGGCCTCACCCTCCCACTTCAATCCAGCTTCACTCTCTGCAACATCAAACATTCCAGTTAGAGAGGGGAAAGGGGGACGTCCAACATCTAGAGGATCAATGTCCCACCAGCTTCAGGTACAAGATCTCTCCTTCCTCTGGGACCTAACCACAACTCCCTTGTGGCACCACAGTTACCCACATGGCAACAGGCACAAATGTCAATGCTCGATTCCTCCAATGGGGTCCAGCTAAACAAGAGAAAGAGCCCATCAACCAGGTTGTGCATCACATCCCCACACAACATCCCTGAGGGAGAGAGAGGGGGAACTGACACATTCTGCACCTTCTGGAAAGTACAAGCTTTGTTCCTGGAATCCCTCTGATCCAATGGAGCAACTTTCAGGTGACAGGTGATGAAAATCTGAGGGACACATTCAACACAAGTCATGATTCAGTGACTCCCTCCCAACATGGAGACCCCAATGATCAGCTTCCTCTTACCAAGGAACGGTCATCTCCAAGGAAACGGAACACATCCAGGTCAAAGCGGAGCTTGTCCAGCTCCCGCTCGTCTCTTGGCAACACAAAAGTTGAAAAGGAGTCCTCAGCTTTGCTGTCCAGGAGGCAACTGAAGAAAGATTAAAAAGGGACAGGAAGTGAATCAAGTGAAGCCATTGAGATGGGACCAGCTGGAGAAAGCAGAGAGATCCTTGCCCATTGTGGTCAATGAAGCTGTATCTCCGGGTGGAGTCCTTGTCTGGGCTCAGTGTAGCTACACAGCGGTCAATGTAGAGCTTCAGGGGCATGTGGTTGATCATTGAAACAGAGGCCTCAATGTGAATGAGCTCACCCAGGTAGTAGACAGTCGAAGTGCGCTCTGTAAGCCAGTCACCTGAAGTACAAGAGGACAAGGGTTAGAGACAGTGGCTGTAACTCCCAGTGAGTGACTACAGGAAATCACTCCCCATCCACCCATCACATACCATTCATTAGGCGCAGAGAGAATGACAGATGCCCTTCTCCAGACTTGGTGGAGCTGAATGGGATCCAGGTGGGCTTGATGGGGTCACTGCTCACATTGCCCTTCCTGGAAAGGCAGGGGAGTCATTTTAGGACATCTTCAGAGACCACCAGCAGCTGTAGATCTTATTGACAAAGCGAATAAAGATTCTCACCTCAAATAACGACACTCAATGGGAACGACAGCTCCATTTGTTCTCACAATGACAGATCCATGATACTCTGGGGTGTGGTTCAGGTGGGTGGTGTAGATGAGGAAATCTCCAATCATCTGAAAGAATCAGGTGAAGGAATGAAGAACTGATCTGAAATGAGAATGTTCTCCACAGGGGCTAACAATGAAGTCATCCCATCCCCTGAAAACAATTCTGAGGGGGATGGACAGGATCAGTGTGAAGAGGCTGCTTCCCCCCAGCCGGAGGAGAGTTGATTATTAGGGGTAGGCATCTCAGGTCAGGGGGTCACTTAAGATTAATGTGACAGGGAATTACTTCATACAGCAGGTGGTGAATGTTTGGGATTCTATCCCAGAGAGCTGTGAATGCTCAGTCACCGAGTACATTGGAGACAGATGGATTTATTTTGGGGAATGAAGGGAATGTTATGATGTGGCAGATGATGCTAGTCAGGTGGATCAAATCCACGAGGGAAACTTGATTAGGCACTCAACTGTTTTGCAATTAGTATTTTATTTTGAGATCAGTGCCCGGAATTCAGGAACAGCAAAGACTGCCACAAATTCAGGAGGTTTAGATAAAAATGTAAACATTTAAAGAAAAGATTAAGCACATCCATTATGTCTACAAATTACTATAAGAACTCCCAAAATTCTGATTAATCTGGCTCCCAGTGACACCTTCATTAAGGCAACAGTTAAAAAACAGATTTGTACAGACCCAGGCAAAGCAACACCACCTGGACAGGAGAATTCAATACGAGTTGACACATCCTTGGTTCCTTTAGACAGGAACTTGATGCAGAGGCTGGAGGCTTCTCACATTTATGAAAGATCTTAGGATGTCTTCAATACTGACTCAGCCTCATCCTCTCTACAGGTAAATTCCATTGTTCCCATATCTTGTTGCAACTTCACTTTTCATAATATAAAACTTTAGTACTAATTTATCAATAACCTTTTGAAAAAAATTAACACTTCAGCTTAGTTTCTGAAAGCTGGGTGTCACATCCCACCATTGCTTGGAAATTCAAGCTATCCAAATTTATATGAAAAAGCAAATTTTCATCACATCTCATTCTAAACCTGTTCGATTAAACTGGACTGAAACCTCCAGTTGGATTGATCTGAATGAGGGGAATAGAGCTGAAAATCCTCAAAACAACAAAAGGAAAAGCTTGGAGGATCCAAAGAGAAGGTTCAAGACCAATGGGGCTGATGTCATAGGTTGGAGAGACTCAGGGATCAGTTAAAGTAAAGTACAATACAAGATAGAAAGCTAATTTGTAGTTTTATAAAGCAGGAGACAGCTATCTCCTCAATATCATTGACATCTCACCCAGTGTTGGAATGAAGAGTGGGGAACAACCTACAGCCCAAGCTTAGAGCAAGAGCTGAGGATTCCCATTACCTGCAACCTGCTGCCACACTCATGGAGTCCATAGTCAAAGAGGACAGTGTGGTTCTGAGAGTAGATCCTGGTTGGCCAACAACCTGCTGTCCCCAGGGTCAGGTCAGCAGCTTTGATCAGGTGCCAGGTTCCAAATAAATCCAGCTGGACCCTGAGCAGCAGCTTGTCCTCTCCACACTGCACCATCACAGTCTGCAGTGGAGACACACTTCCACCCTCAGACACACGGAAATGGGAACCAAAGGGAGGCCCAGGCGGAGAGAATGTCTGAGGCACAGGGGTGGCTTTGACTCTGCTCCATGGAAACCTCTGGCCGAGAAACAGTTGCCAAGTATCAGAGCCACAAACAGCTCCAACTAACACCAGCCCTGGGAACAAAGCCCTCACTACAAAATCCCCCATGATACCAAACAACTCAACCATCCCTTCAGCCACCGAGCAGCACCTTTTATACACACAAGCCGCACTCACCTGACACCAGTGAGACCAGAAGCAGCAACATTGAACCAATTAACCAGCCACAATCTCCACCAATGACAGAACTCATGGATTTATTACCAGGAAGGCCGATTTTATTTGGACCAATAGGAGTTGGCCTGGGGAGGGAATGATGTCGATGAACAAAAGGGAAGGTGTGTGATAGGGTGGAGGGCAGGAGACATTAAAGGATAAAAGGTTTCATGGTACAAAAGCCAGAGGCAGTGGTAATGGGTAAAGTAAAGAAACAAAAGATGTGTCCAGATGAGGTGTGAATGGCTGCATAGCAACTGTCTGAATGTACCGTAGAATCGTAGAATGTTTACAGCACAGAAAGAGGCCACTCGGCCCATCGTGTCTGCCCCGGCTGAAGAACGAACCCCCCCCAGCCTAATCCCACTTTTCAGCACTTGGTCCATAGCCCTGCAGGTTCCGGCAGTTGAGGTGCATATCCAGACACCTTTTCAATGAGTTGAGGGTTCCGGCCTCTACTCCCCTTTCAGGCAGTGAGTTCCAGACCCACACAATCCTCTGGGTGAGAAAAGGTTTTCCTCATCTCCCCTCTAATCTTTCTATCAATCTCTTAAAATCTATATCCCCTCGTCAATGTGCTCTCTGCTAAAGTAAATAGGCCCTTCCCATCCAGTCTATCCAGGCCCTTCACAATTTTGTACATCTCAATCAAATCTCCCCTCAGCCTCCTCTGTTCTAAGGAGAACAACCCCAGCCTCTCCAATCTTTCCTCATATTTGCAATTTTCCAGCCCAGGCTACATCCTGGTAAATCTCCTCTGTTCCCTCTCGAATGCAATTACATCCTTTCTGTAACAAGGTGACCAGAACAGCACACAGTACTCAAGTCGTGGCCTAACTAATGTTTTATATAGTTCCAGCATAACCTCCCTGTTCTTATATTCTATGCCTCAGCTAAGAAATGAAAGGATTCCATCTGCCTTCTTAACCACCTTCTCAACCTGTCCTGCTACCTTCTGGGATCTGTGGACATTCACTCTATGACCCCTCACTTCCTCTACACCTCTCAGTTTCCTCCCATTTATTGTGTAATCCTTTGCCTTGTTTGACCTCCCCAATTGCATCACCTCACACTTCTCTGGGTTGAATTCCATTTGCCACTTTTCTGCCCACTTGACCAGTGTATTGATATCTTCCTCCAGTCCACAGCAACT